>NW_024962263.1:28372684-28535349 GCF_019238085.1 Lagopus leucura
TTTTTCTTTTTCTTTTTCTTTTTCTTTTTCTTTTTCTTTTTCTTTTTCTTTTTCTTTTTCTTTTTCTTTTTCTTTTTCTTTTTCTTTTTCTTTTTCCCCCTCTCTTCCAAAACCAGCACGTGAACACTGGAAGAAAGAGACTATGGAGTACCCATGGTACAGTGGTGAGATCCCCCGTGGCTCTTGTTATGCCTAAGTGATTTGGTGCCACATTTTCAAATGGAAGACCCTGCTCTACACTTCAGAATGACAGAAAACAACAACAGGATAGAAGAAAACAACAGTGGGTCACTGAGTCTACCCTTAACATTAACTCTTAATACCCTTAATATTTCCCTTAACATAACAAAGTAGATGGAAATAGAAAGTGGATGAGAGAGTGGGCAGATGCCATAATAAGAGCAGTCATCAGATTGCACTATAGATTTGTGCTGAAGGGACAAGTTATCCGTTGAGAAGTGTTGATTGGTTTTCCCTGCAAAATGGATGAAGAAAGATAAGTTCAAAGTCTAGCTCTCCCCTCACTCTATCTGGGCTGATGGGAATGAGCAAGGACTTGCTAATGCAATCTCCTAGACAAAGCTGATCACAATCTAGCTGAGCAGGGTTCTCAATCCTGAGAGCCAAAACTCACCCATATGTAACACTGCCGAAGAGCTTTTCCTAGAAGATGCAAAATGTTTACACAGTCTCTGGCAGCTGATTGCTGTTATAGCAGTTTGTCTATCACACACAAGTGTGAAATGGCAGGCAGAACGGCTGGGACTCCTAATGAACTGATGCTTACTCCCTTCTTAACAGGATTTTTAGGAGGCACAGTAGGCATATATGGATGCTAAGGAAATTTTTGCAGGTGAGACAGTCACAGCAAGCCACAGGCTTCAGGCAAAGCAGGTATTGTGAAAAAGAAAAGCTATGAGAGCTAGGATGGTTTGATCGCTTTTTAAGCCCATAACACACAGTAAAAATAACAACAAAAAAAATATTTCTCAGCAATCCAGGGGGAAGAAGTTTGTTAAAGGAAGTTGTACTTCTCAGGGGGGGCAGAAAACACAGAACTGGGAGGTGTGACTGGATAAGAGCTCCCTATTCAACAGATGTTTCAAGGTGAAATTCCATCTGCCCATCTCTGCCCTAATCCCTTTCACCTCTTCCAGTTCCCAAACTGACTTTACAGGAAGAAATGTGAAAGGTTGTTAAAATTTCTCTCCAACCATCTATATTACAAAGAATATTTAACAGATCTCTTCTTCCTTTGAGAAGTAAGAGTAAAACTCAAAATAATATTAGCACAAAAGCTCCTCATGGCAGGGCTGGTATTCTTTTTCAAATCTGCAAGTGGAGAGATATGTACAATTCCACACTTTTATCCTCTTTGTATGAAAAGCACTTTTTTTTCTGTCTATATTTGTTGTTTCAAATCAATATTCCCTTACAGCTCTTCCATCCCCTCTTTGGCAATCGTAACACATTACGGAAATGCATGCAAGACTTTGATAAAATGATGGCAACGATGCAAACTGAAGCCGAGTCATTGCTGTCAAGCAGTGTTTCACAGACTGGAAGGACTTGGGGATATTTATAAACTCATATATACTGAAAATAGCAAAAATTCACTATAAATAAATGAGGCAATGGTGATTTGCTGCATTAGAAATCTGCAGTATTAGCTCATCCCTGAATACATATATATATGACCCCATTTTTGTGACATCATAAAATCTCTTTAATGTCTAGAGCAAATTGCTCTTTTTCTTTTTTTTCTGGAAGCCTTACAAAGAAATAGGAGATCGGCAGCTTACTGCATTAATGTCAATCCTTCCACTTTGATCCTGCACCACTGACTTAGCAGGGGTCCTTTGACTCTAGTCCTACACTTTCCAAAACGCCAGCTAGTCACCTGTCCATTCATTAACAGCAAAAGCTCTAATGCTGGAGAACTACCCATTCTGAACTGGGCAAGTATATATGATGAAGCTGTTTGGTATTAAATACCAATATACTGGTATAATGGCCATCTTTATGCCCTAGGCTTGCTATAGTTTCTCTGTTCATAACCTGGGCACAAATGGACACACAACATAAAATGGCAGACATGCTGTTGTAAAGAACAGGCAGTACATGTAAAAAGAACGCAGATATCTTCCCAACACATTTCAAGAATAAATTAATAACAACAGCAGTCCAAGGGAAGTATGGTGGAGCTCAAAGGGAAGTTTGGTGCAGCTCAAAGAAAAAAATTCAGTGTAGTTTTAGTGCCAAAAGACTATAGACTAATGGGGATTTCAAAACTTTAGTAGTTTTATTCCTAGATAAAGACATATTTGTTCATGAAAAAAACTGAAGAAAAAGCTTTGAACAATGATTGATATTTGAAGCCTGCCAGTCCCTCTTCTTTAATTGTTTTAATTACCATTTAGAGCAAAACAGCTAAACCAGTAATTGAGCCATCCATTAAACCAATGATACACATAGCATTCAAAGATAGTTCTTCCAAAAGTAATACTCTAAAACACTGATAGTCTTCAACAATCACAAACAGCTAAAAGAGAGACAAAGAACAATTCAACTTCTCTAACTACTCCACTCTCACCCTACCACTTCTTAATATTTACATGTCCTGTATCATATATACTGGGACAGGAAGCTATCAAAAACGATGCCATTATTGAGACTGCAATCACGACATTGTCTCACTTCTTGTTTTAATGAAATTGTTTCATTTGACCTTGACTGATGCAAAAACGGTTTTATTCAAGGATGATTCTGAGACCACAGCTACTTCCTACCAGTGCAGTTGATGCAGTGTATGCAATCCATGAATGCTTGTGTTTTGATGCACAGTCTGGGGTGAATTGCACTCATAAGAATGAAAAATGGATTTCAGTAATAGCAGTCAGTAAGAACAGTTTTCTTCTAAAATGCTACAAAGATAAAGGACATGATTTTTTCCCTGTTTTAATTTTCAGTGGCAGTGCTAAATGTCATGTATTTCATTGCATGCCTTTCACATTCTAAGTATCTTGGACTTAGCTCAGAGTTCTGAATATCATGTAAATTATGTAAATCTTCAGGCTTAAATGTAAGCTTGGTATCCTCTGAAGACACTGTCTACTTCTAAAGTTTTTCTTGCCAGTCTGAAATGTTTGGAATGGAATCACAGAATCATAGAATGATAGAGTTGTAGGGGTTGGAAGGAAACTCCGGAGATCATCGAATCCAGCCTCTCTGCTGAAGCAGGTTTCCTACAGTAGATGACACAGGAAAGCATTAGGGTGGGTTTCGAATATCTACAGAGAAGGAGACTCCACAACTTCTCTGGGCAGCCTCTTCCAGTGCTTTATCACCCTCAAAGTAAAAAAGTTTTTCCTCATGTTTGTCTGGAACTTCCTACATTCCAGTTTGTACCCATTTCCTTGTCTTCTGTCACTCAGCACCACTTAAAAGAGTCTGGCCCCATCCACTTCTCTTCTGCTCTGTAGATATTTATAAGCATTGATAAGATACCCTCTCAGCCTTCTCCATGCTGAAGAGCCCCAGGTCTCTCATTCTTTCTACATAAGGGAGAGGGTCCAGGCCCATAACCATCTTTGTGGCCCTTTGCTTGATTCTCTTTGGAAGTTCCTTGTCTTCCATGAACTGAAGAGTACAGAATTGGACAAAGTACTCCAGATGTTGTTTAACCTGGGCAGAGTAGAGGGGAAGATAACCTCTCTCAGTCTGCTGATCATGCTCTTATTAATGCACCCCAGGGTACCACTGGCCTTGATCACAAAAGCAAGGGAGAAAAAAGATGGGAAAGGAATGAAAAAGAGGGGAGAAGAGAGGAGTTGAGTTGGAAGGGAACTGCAAAGATCATCAAAACCAACTATCTGACCACTTCACACCTAACCAGAAGCTAAAGCATACTACTGAAAACACTGTCCAAATGCCTCTTGAACACCTAAACACTCTAGGAAGCCTGTTCCAGTGTTTGACCAAATAAACTTTTCATTGCATCCTGCCATCAGTGATAAGGTCAGAACTCAGCACTTCCATCTGCCTCCCCTCATCATGGTGCTACAAAGAGCAGTGAGATTGCCTTTCAGGTTCCTCTTCTCCAGACTAGACATTTCAAGAGTCCTCAGCATCTCCTAACAGGACATACCCCCCCAGCCCTTTTATGAGACTTACTGCCCTCCTGTGGATTTAAAGTACCTTAAGATCATTTTTATGTTGTGAAGCCCAGAAATGCATGCAGTATTCAAGGTGAGGTTACACCAACACTAAATATAGAAGTGAGAATAAATTACTCCAAACCACAGCATAGTACCTTCTCTAATATCAGTCAGTTTGTTCTTTCCAGGCTACCAAATGCTAATGTCCAGCCACACTAGGCAGTGGTCACATAACAGTTGCCTGTCAGGAAGACAAATAGAATTGGTTGGATGCCTGGTTATAAGTAATTAATTATAAATGGATATCATCCATAAAAGATAGGACATTCTGTCATTTCCCTTTTCATATACTAGCTGAAGTACATTTGGAGTCATTAGTTGGTACTCACTAGTAGGTATGTCAGATAGAAATGTCATCCAATTTTCCCTTCGTTAAAAATGTTTTCTGAGAGTCTTCTGAAACTCTGTTCTTCTAATTCCATTAGATGACATTTGGACTGACTAGTGAATCCATGAGAATGTGCAGATCATAGACATGAGCAAACTAGTGTACACCATTTCATTTCTAAACAAAATTAATAGATGTATTAGATCTAGTTTTAATTTGAATAAATCTATCTAATTTTAAAGACATATACAAGTAGTGCCACAGATATGAATGAAGATGAGATTACACCGTCACTTTGGTGAAGCTTGCTCTCTGTCATACAAATTTTCTTTGTCATCATAAAGAGAGAGTAGACATTTTTCCCCTGCATAACTGCTGTAAGATGTCTGTGAAAGAATTTAATTCCATAGGGAAGCCAATTATATATATCACACATGGTATAGCTTTGGAAATAATAGTGCTGCTTGTTAATTTCTGAAAGTCATTCAATTGCATGTTATTTTAATTTAAAAAAGTAATCCAACAGGCAGTGCAGATGTGACAAGTATGTATTTGAAAACCTTATAGTTCTTCATTCAATATACTCATGCCAGAAATAACGACAATGTGGTGAATAGTGCAATCCAGATGACACAGATCAATACAGAAGCTTTTTATGAGCACCCATTGCAGCCAACCGGCACAGTGAAGGCACAGGACTATAAAATCACTGCTTATTTAAGGGTACAATTGTTTTCTAAAAAGTGAAACAGGCAAGAGTCATTTTTATTGCAAAATAGTGAAAATTGGAAGTGCAAATAGTGCCTTCCTTTTAACCAACGGACATAACCAAAATCAGAATGCTGGCAGAGCGTTTTACTACCCCAGTAGTGTTAATGCCACTGTTTTTCTCTAAACATTGCAACACATACTCAATATTGTATAAATGGCTAACTGATTCCTAAAGTGTGAAATTCTTGGAACTGAACTTTGGTGAATCTTTGAGATTGGCAATATAGCCCAGCAATTCTTAAAAGATGTATAGAGAAAAGACCTCCATGTTCATCAGTGCGGTAAATGCTTTAGAAAGTTCACAAAGCTCCAACTCTATTTGTCAGGCTGCCAAGTAACTGTTTCACTTTGCTTCACCTGTGTATACATGCATCTCCCCACATATTATCATAGACATTTCTCTGTGTTCCCTTCCAAGAGCAATCCAACTACGCAACTACTGCTTGCAGAGCTGCTATCAGTTATTGAAAGCTTTGAAAAAATCAAAGTCATTAACTTGATGTGTGGACTTATTCAAGAGACATGCAACAAACAGAATAATTTAACTGAACTAGAGCATTGTGCTTTTTCTGGCTTCTGTGCTGATTAAGTGAGCTATGTTACCCTATGTTACCCACTGTCTGCTTTTCCTACACTAGTGTAAGGTCATATAAAATTATGGCCAGTTTCTCACATGATAAACAAATACTGAAAAGTGGGAAAGTTTCACAAAATTTTGTTATCAATACTGAGAATAGCTGCTAGATAAAGACTAGAGAAAGTTACTGAGAAACACAGAGTTTAAAGAATTTTTGAACTTGAATGTCATGTGTAGTCCTCATGTTGAATATTCAACTTTTAAATAAAAATACCCTAGTGGTTACTCAGTGCTTTCTCAGAAATATCACAATAACATAATTATTAGAAGCAAAAGGAGAAGTGAAACCAAACTGCCTTGCCTGTTTACATCCTGGTAAAACTGACAACTTTCAAACTTCTTATGTGTAGAATATTAAATCACTGAGATATGTCCTTTGTTATCATGCACTTTGCATTGTGCTAGCATTACTTATGAGATTTTCTTTCCATTGCTTCAAAAAAGGTGTGCATGTATTATGGAGAGCTATGAAGAAAGGAAACCGAAACCTCAGAGGAGACAACGACAGATAAAATATTTTCTTTAGGATAAATAACTCATTGCAAATACGTTTAAGATACAGACTGAACATTCTGTTAAGGGAAAAGAGGAACACACCTGTGAAAAGCCGATCACTTCTCCACTTTCATCGAGCACATTGAAATTAATGATTGGACCTTGGACATCTGGACTGCTGAAATCTGTGTCACTGTAAAGACGTACTACAGGTGCCCCGTTGGCATATTTTAGGGTAGACAGCACAGTATAGGTGTAGTGAGCTAATGCAAACGTATGCTGTTTTATTTTCTCCATTCCACCTGCAAAAAGAAAAGTGTGTGTACATATCAGATACCTTATTTTTATGAAAATATTTTTCAGAACAGAGTAAATGGTAGGCAACTAGCACAAAACCAGTATGCTTGGATTCTTTCAAATTAATGTACAGTTTGAAAATATTTATCTCCTCCTACAAAAACTCCTGTTGCACTGCTTATCTACAATTGATCTGCTGTAGAAATCTAAAGTTACACTGAAATGGATTCACAAGCATTACAACACCAGCATATAGTTCCGGCATATACACAGCACTAAAACCTTCTGGCACAATTAATTTGAAAAGCAGGCTTTGCTTCAGGTTTCCCTCTGCAGATGGTAGGAACGAGGTATCAACCCTTACATAGCACAGAAACTAAACTGTTACATCTAAGATAAAAATAATATTCTGAAAAAAAAGATAAAATACAAGTCTCAGTCCACAAGCAATTAACTGAATATTGAAAAAAGTATCCTTCTAAGCCTGTTCCTTTTTTTTTTTTTTTTTTTTTTTTAAACAAGAAAAAGGATGTGAACACTTTACTGACAGCACCCATTCTACGTATTTGCTCTAGAGAAATTTTGCAGAAATGTTTTCACAGGACTTATCCTGGAAAAAGCATAAAGAAGGAATATACTGTCATTCTTTGCCTCTTTATTTTTTCTACATAGAGCAGTTTGGAAAAGAGAACTGCACATATTTCCTAGCAGATGGAGACCTCTGCTACATCTCTGCTTTTTGAGAGAGTTGCATCTCTGTTAGATGTCCCAATCAAAATGACATCTTGTTCTCAGATATGCCATGCAATGACATACCATGATCATATACAGTCTCTGGAATATTTTAATTCACTGCAGAAAGCTAAAACATAAGCTTCAGATACAAAACAAGTCATTTCAGGAGAATACATCTAATCAGAAAGGATGAGGCAGGTTGTTGTATTAGCCAGAATAAACCACTGACAAGAGGGCAGCTACTGGGTAGGAAAGTAAAGATCTTGTAAGTAGAGGTATAACAATATGATTTATTTAACAGTAATTTATCCACACAACAAGAAAAGCATGAGTAATCTTCAAAATAATAACTGAAATCAGTGAATTTGCATCTAGATAATTAGATGGTAACAATATGATCTCAAACTATTTCAAGCAACACAGGCAGATTTCCGTATCCTAATGTTAAATCCAATCAACTTGCTACTGAAGACAGCTGAAGTTTCAGCTGAAAATCCAAAGACCTTTCAATTTCTCATCTTATTTGTTGCAGTATGATGGACCTACATCACATGGAAAAAAATACATATTTTTTCTTCAAAAGCCTTATGAAGCATAATAGTATTTTTCTGCCCTGGATTTAGACCCAGAGAATTTTCTGTAATGATGAGTATCATAGTTGAGGTACGTGAATATTTTTGATACGTTAAATGACACTTGACATTTTCTTTTAATTTCTGTTTTAAACCACATATCTGTGAAACTCACACTTACATGCATATCATGTTTATACCTGAAAATCATTTTTATATTTGAATATCTGGAAACTTCTACTGTTTTATATAATTTACCTTGAACAAAAATCCTGTAATCTGCTTATTGACTTTGATACATTTATGTGTAAAAGTCATATATTTGGATGTATAAGAAGGAAAGAATAAGGTATCTTTCTGTTGAGATACAGAAAAATTACAGCACCACTTGTTAGTTTACTCTTCTTGACATTTCTGTATTGTGTGCTTTCTCCTTCAGGTAAGTACAGACAGCAGAGAGTAAAAGCACAAGAACAGATTAGACATGAGGAAGAAGTGTACACTTCTGGTGCTGAAGAATAATGAAGAGGAATAAAATATTTAATGAGATTCTAACTCATGAAGCACTTTCGAGGAGCATTGCCAGAAGCTAATCAGTACAATTTCTAGATGTTAGCCACAATAAACTTGGCAAGCATGTCTAGAACACTTCGGTCCGAAAGACAATTTCTATTTTCATCATCTTTCAGACGAAAAGAATTGCTGAAATAAGAAATGTCCTCATCATTGTTTAATAGAAGTTAAGAGTGTTGGGAAAAAAAAAAAAAAAAAAAAAGGCTATTTTCTAGCAATTGCCAGAAAGTAGCTGTCTTAAGAGAAGTGACTGCCTTGTCAGCTTCTGAGATGTCTGTAATCTCCTGATTCAGAGCTTTTCCAAATTGGCAGGAATCTTTTAATGGAAGATTAAACTACTGTCATCGCTTCTTGTTGAAGAAACCTCTTATTCAGAAATTTCAGTCTCTCATTCACAGCAATCATCCTGCTATCATATCTATATTGTTTTCAGCCATTCTCTTTTAAAGTTGCTTAATCACATTTCCTTGTTCATTAGTGAGAAGCTGATGAGCCTCTTCATTATTTATTCTGACAAATCCAAATGCAGTACCCTGCAGTTGCTTTGCTGCCCTGTGATTGGAAAGAGGAAGCGGTGTTGCCAGGGTCCCATATTTTTAAGCAGCAGAATAGGTTGTGATTAGGTTTGCAATGTCAAAAGACCTGCAAAACAAATGCCAGCAATATGAAGTTTGTTCTGACTGAAAAAGGGACATATTTAGTAAATAGCTGTGATTTATTTTTATTTTGCTCAACAAAATCATCTCTACTATCTCCAGCATAAATTCTGCGCTTACCTCATCTCTCTCTACACATTAGATAAAGGAATATAAGGAAAACAAAAAAAAAAGACAGAACAAATCTTTGGTCTCCAGTGTGATCTAAGGACCTGCATTACTGCATATAGTCTCACATGTAGGATGACAAAAGCACAGCTGAACCTGTGTGAGATAAGTGAGAAGATAATATGGTTTACTTGCCACTGATTAGCATACTGCATTCCTGCATTTTGCCTACCAGCTACACAGATATCTGGTTTTATATCTAGTTCCTTAGCTTTGAATACCTTGGAGACTCCCTTAGCTGCCTATCTGCGGCTAAAAGCAGTAGCACACCTTAAGCCTCTTGAAAGACTTACATCTTGGTTTGGATAAACCATCTCAACTTCAACTTGAAAAGGTGATGGAAGGACTCAAATGCTTTGACTCTCTAACACTTTATGGATGTTAATTCTTACACTGGCATTGTTTCACTAAGATGAACTGCATCTGGTTCCTCCTGAGAATTATTCTAAATAAAGAACAATTTATGAGCTCGTTATTTTGGATCAGAATGAAATCTGATGTAGTCTAAAGTACATCAGATGAAGTCTATAATATTATTTACAGTATGTACGTGTAGAGACAAAACCAGCACCAAGGATGCTCACAGGGCACAATCTGCATTTAATAATGATTTCTTCCTTGATACAAATGTAAGGACTTTGCTGTGTAAATATAAACTCCGGCATTTCTGTGGATTAATATGCCTCTTATTACTGTGTGTGTATGTTTTGACTTTACATCAAGCCAGACAGGATCATATCATTAATTCTCTCCCTTGTAACACATCAGTTTTCACATTATTTACTGCCATAATGAATGCCATATCTTTTGCAGTAGCAAAATTACTGAGCAGAAAAGATTGACACAAAAGCTTTTACTTCTGTGCAAAAACTTCCTTGCTAAAGTGTTCTATTTAACCTATGAAGATGTTATTAAACCTAACATTACTGATGTACATCTGCAGACTACAGCATCCAGACAAGTTAGCACCATCTCAGACCTATCATTTCACTGTCTTTCAGCTTGGCTACCATCACAGAAAGAGGTACTGCTCCAGTTTGGACAGTTCAGAGTGCCAAGGATCCTCTTCTGCATATTTTGGTACACTGTTGAATACTTGTAATGCTGGCTAGTCACTAGTACAAACAGTGTAGCAGGTGGCAGTCATGTGGGGAGCACATGATATTTGCAGGTGCTCACTGCAGGTGCTCATGTTTTTTCACATGGATATGGATCTAACCGCACCTATACTGAGGTCTTCATCACCACCTCAGGGGACTTTTCACCAGATCTTGCTGCCCGTTAAATGTTTTGAGATTTTTGGAAGGCTAAACAAAAATGTTTTCTTTCTTCTAAATATAATCAGAGAATAAACATTCCAGTAAACATTTCTTTCAGAAATGCATGTCTTCAAAGGCACCTCCCTTTGAAATATGTGTTTATCTGTCCAAAGACAGATCAGTTCATTCAAATCAGTAAAGCCTTATTTCTTGGAAAAGACCAAGTGTGGAAACTGCTGAGGTCCCATTCTGTCAAAATTCAGCAAGGCAGGAGATGAGAACATATTAATAAATTGCTTTTTCCCACTTTTTTCTTCTTGTTTTTGGAACTTGGAAAAGTCAAAAAGGAAAAGTCTCCAGGTCTCACTCATTTAGCTGACATCTGTGTGGTACTTTGAATTCAGTAGTGGCATGTCAGTAAATCACTCACAACTCAAGATCAGGCTTAATATTCCAAAAAGATGAATTCTAGATTAGAATGAAAGTATCTGAAGCCTCAGAAAAGAAATCTGAAGAATAGTGTATTTAATTCAGGAACGTGAACACGGGCAGAACAGTACAACTATACACTTCTGTTCCGTTTTCAGTGTAAAAAAGGATTATATCTAAAATAAATTCCCAATATTTAGAGAAGAAAAATAGACTTAACAATTTTATTCCAAGCAAATTTGATACAAGATTTGGATGTCAACAGGAATTTCTTTTTGTTTCCTCTATTAAATCTGGCATCCTTCCGTTTTCTAAGCTCTCATTGCTGGAGCAGTGACAAGGAACAAGTTTGCTAAGTAACAAAATTGACCGAGAGAGAACAATATTCCTTACCTTTCTTAGGTATGCACATGAGAGCACCCTAATACTGGGCAACTGATAGATAAATTTTCTATGTCACCTTTTTCATAGTGCGTGCGTATGTGCATATTCTTATTTACAGAGACTATGGTACACGTTAGTTTTCAGAAAGAGCAAGATAACTCACATTTAGAAGAGGGAAAGAAAACTGGATTCAAACTCTAAGATGTACAATTTTCACCAAGGTACTCTAAACCCACTGGCTGGCTTGCCTGATGATAACTTGCATTTGTACTGTCTCCGTCTGCCTATTATGTGCAAAATATTATTTCTAGTAGAATTTTACCTAATCAGAGAAATGCGACATACACAGATGTCCAGTAAGTATCCAGTATAGAAGGGTTCAGATTTATAGTCCTGGTTTTGCATCACATAAATGGCAAACATTTAATGGCACACATTATAGAATGCTAATCTCCTCTATGAAACAATCAGAATTTCAGTAGCTCAAATGTTCAAATGTTAGTTCTTACTGAAAGAACTGTAGACAGATAGGCATATGTCACTGTCTAAAAGATTTCAAATAAAGAGATTAAGATAAAGCAGAGACTGAAATTGAGCCTCTAGAATGAAAGCTCTGATGCTTAAGGCTGCACTCAGAAACCTCGGTGATACGCATCCAAATACATTTCTTATCTCTCTTATTATGAGAAATTAAATACCAGAGATAAAAAAGAAGGCAGCCATAAATCACATATGGTGCTATTTTTCCAATTTGCTGTGCAAAGAAAACATAGTTGAAGTTTAAGTGAACAAATTCTCTGATACTCCCGTAAATCCAAACTCACGTATATTTTGGATTAGAAAAAAATCGGTGTGACTCATTATTCTTCAGCATTACCTAACAGACAGTAATGAGGTAGAGAAAGGATGAGCTGGAATCTCATCAAACCAATGAGCAGGGAGTGAAACCAAGATGTAGGCATCTTCCAATAAATCCCAAACAAGACAGATCACCATGTGGAATTTGTGAGTCAACGTGCTAATGGAGCTGTGGAAACTGTAAATCCTGTCAAACAGTTGAACAACTTCCTTCCCTTCCTCCAAGAAGCTTCCATTTTCTATGTATAGAACTGAATGCCTCTGACTGAAGTCTGTCACCTACTTGTTTGCTCAAACAACATCTCCTGAGAATGAACTGTGTAACGATTGCTTCATGTATCTCCTTTGCAAAGAACATATTCTAACCAGCTCTGGTTTTCAGCAATTCCACTTCAAACAAAACGCTGCAAACATGAAAATGAAATACTCACATGATAATCCAAACCTCTGCCCCTGAAGTGCAACCCTGAAATGTGATAAATATAGTTCTGCAAGAGTAAGCAACAATAATAAAATATAATCAGCTTAATAAGAAACCTCAATCACTTCTCTGGCAGGATTCCTACATTCATGAGGAAGAATTATACACATTCTGCTGGATTTTTTTTTTCTGAATTATGAGAACAGCTGTCTAGTTTAGGCCAAATCTAGCTACCACCTTCTTCTCAGAGCGAAGAGCAGTAAAGGCCTAGGGAAAAGATACATGAAAAATAAATGATGGAACTTCTAAAGCAGACACTATTGACAGTTTAAAGATTAAATAAACAGAATATAAATTAAAAATACATTAAAATGAGCATACAGCAACTGAAGCTGTCCAAGAGCAACTAAAAATCACTTTTGAAAATGTACTTAAGGATATAAGGGCCCCTCATAAAACTTTGATACACTGACACTTCCTTGGAATCAACAGAACGGAGCTCTTGTAATACCATTTCAATACTGGTCATAAAAATTAGCAATTCTAGTTCATTAAAACTCTGCATAAAGCACTCTAAATGGTGTATCAGCAAATTCATAAAACCATCCATCATTCGCACTCACAGAAAATGTATAAGGCATGGAAAGATTGCAAAACCCTTATTCACACTGACTCACATGAACAGTTCAATCAACTGGATCTATAAAATACGTGTAATAAAAATTGATTTTAGGAATGCAAAGTGAGGTGGATCATGATCCTTTCTGCAAATGGGGCTACTACGTTTGTGAGCAAGAAGGAAAAAATGTGTCCCTAGATGTAGCCATCAGGACAAAGGAGGTGATTCTGCTCCTCTGCCCTCATGAGTCCCTACCTCATGAGGTAGCAGCAGTACATTTAGCTCAGGGGTATCAGGATAAGAAGGACATAGATCTGTTGGAGGGGGTCCAGAGGAGGCCATGAAGATGATCAGAAGGCTGGAGCACTTCTCTTATAAAGCACAGTTGAAGGAATTGGACTTGTTCAGCCTGGAGAAGAGAAAGGCCCGGGGAGACCTCACTGCAGCCTTTCAATGCCTAAAGGGGACCTATAAGAAAGATGGAGAGGGACTCTTTTATCAGGAAGAGTAGTGACAGGACAAGGGATAAGGTTTTAAATTGAAAGCCTGTAGATTTATAATAAATACAAGGAAGAAATGCTTCATGATGAGGGTGGTGAGGCAATGGAACAGGAACTGTTCAAGGCCAGGTTGGATGGGGATCTGGAGCAACCCTGCATGTAGGATGGATGGTGAAGCTAGAAGATCTCAAAGGTTTCTTTGAACCCAAGCCATTTTATGATTCTACGATTTTCACTCAAAAAAAAAAAAAAAAAGTATTTATGCAGGAACAGATTATAGCAACATTTTTTTTTAAGTTATTGCGTAACAACAACAAAAAAAAAACCAACACCAAAACAAGCAGAAAAAAAAATGTTAGCCATGAAACTATCGTCAATCTCACAAAATCAACATTCAGGCTAAAACTTTAGATGGACTGTAGGAACTCAGTTATGTGCTAACAGTGCACCCAAAATGGAGAGCTGTGTTACGCTTTCAACACTTCTAAATCCACAGAGAATTCAGTGGGTAATAAGGGGACCTTTTACTCTCTCAGCACTAATTCTTTGCATAATAGCTTAAATCCCTTTATTCTCCTCCTTCTCCCACACCATCTCAATAATTTAAGACTGTGGGAAGCTACTGTATAATCCTCTATTCAGAATGTTATACTGCAACCAAACATGAAACACATATTCGGTGTTTATCTTAATGAACAGAAGGCTCTTTGATGCCCCATCTCCCACTTCTTTCAAGCAGCTAATTCATGCCCTGTTTTTATACGGTGAGGGAAGCTAGAAGTCTTTGTTACGAATAAAACGAGCAGAACATTCTGAAAAAAGAAGCTCCTCATTTTCGAACATCATAATGAGAAGTATTTTGCTTTTTTTTAATTTCTTGGGAGTTGAATAAGAGAGAGGATATACATGCCAGCTGGCTGGCTCACTTTTAGTCTAACTATTTTAATTACAGGTACAATTCAATTTAGGTTAACTGCTTGTTAGACTGAAAACTATCTAATAATTTAACTCTGCTCCAGGTAAGAGACATTTAATTTACTGTTTGCTTTTGTTTAGAGATTCCTTTTTTGACTGCATGCGTTGGGGAGGGGGCCTATTTTTTTTCATGAGCCCAAACCATATTCTCAGCAGAGATCATTTCAGGGTGATTTTTCAAACCAAAAAGCCAGCAACATAAAAGAGGAGAGGCTTTCTTAAAGAGGCAGAATGTTATGCACACCTCATAGAAGCAGCACTTAAACTGGATCTCCAGAGCGCTGGATGAGATGAGCCCACAGAGGTTTTGGTAAGAACAACAGAACCATCCCTGAAAGTACAAATTTATGTGATATTTGTATTTTACCACTAAAGCCTTTATATCCCAAGGTTTTTCTCTGTCCAACAGGACAACATCTCCTTGTGATTCTGTCACCTGAAAGATTAAGTGCAAGAGAAACTTGTACCATAAAAGCATGTGTATTCTCCTGGTAGCTGTTAGAAACCTGAATGTAGCACACAGGTCTGTTTTCTGCAGTATTGTAAAAGTGGGTCTGTCCTTTGCTTAATGGAGCCTGATGCACACAATTCCTTGAAGTCAGCACAAGGAAGCTTTACTGCTGCTTCTTACCCAGCATTTTCAATTCAGAACATCTGGACTGCTAATGTAAGGCAAAACTGCAGTGCTGGGGATTTAGGAAACATTAAGATGGGGAAGTAAGTCATATGTTTTCAGGTAATAAGACTAATTCAGCAAGAGCTTTACATTAAATAGTATTTACTTATTTACTTATTTACTCGAGTCAAGAGCAACCTTCTATTCACTTCAACATAGTAGGAAGAACAGCTTTCTCACCTTCTACTAAACCAGAAACTATAATACAATCAGGTCTGCCATTAAATACAATTCTTCCCTCAGACATCTTTTCTGGAAGACCCAGTGACCACTACTCCCTGCAGGTGCCATGAATATCAAGTAGCCCAGCAAATTTGTTCTTGATTTTTTTCTCCCCTACGGAGAAAGCTGCAAGCCAATGAAAACAAACAGCTTGCATGAAAATGAAGTGGAATATAAAGAAATATTAAAAAAATTTTCCACAGGGGAAAATCCTCTCCCTCAGTGTCAAGTTAAAACATTCCACAAAACCAGACAACTTCTGTCTTTTTCTCCCTTAGATGGCAGATACCAGACAAAAGCGTTACTACAACGTAAATCTATTTTCTTCCAAAGCTGACCATGCCGGTATTAGAGGAACAGTGGATCATCATATGCTCAAGACTATGCTAGTGGTTTGATAATTACCTTTCTATAGGTTTTCCATCGCAATTCCTTTAACATAACATTTCTAGAATCTCTTTGTGGATGAAACACTGTAGTGCCCAAGGCAACATATTGATTCCTATTCCAGGTTTTCCCTCTCTATTGGGTTGGACACGTTCCCACTTTTGCTCTAGCAATCTCTGTTGTGGCTGCCGGGGCAGAAAGCAGTGGGGATGCTCTATGTCTGCTCTTTACAGCTCACTGTTACTAATGCTCAACAGAGCTTGTTCATCACAGCAATACAGGAAATATCACAGGTTTATTCAACTAAAAAGAGAAATTATACATAGAAAAAGTTTCCAGTCAATAAGGATATGATTTTTACCAGGGATGAAATAAGAAAAAATACACTCTTTTTTCCCACTTTGCATCTGTAATCACCAGAAATATTCACAGTTGGTAAAATAAGCTCTACCATTAATACATCAAGTTTTTCCTTAATGAAATTTTGGATTTCTTGATTTTCATATGATTTTGTAATGCTTTGCCTTCTATTTTGCATTCTCAGAGTCAGTCTCTGCTGGGTAATGTTGTTACGATAATAAATACCGTGGAAGAAACAGACAGTGTCACTCATGAGATAGAGGCAACGCAGCAGTTACAATGAATTCTAAGAACTGCTTTGACGTTTTTGTGATTTGATGCCTTAATCATAAGGAAGCACACAGTCAATACTGAAAAGCACCCAGGATTCTTGGGCCTCATCCTAAGCTGAATTACACTGGGACCTGCCCCAAGGCTTCCTGAGGCAAATGCTGTTTTAATAAATGTCTGGATTAACACCACAAGCTAAGCAGTTCAGGAACCTCTGAATTCTTCAGTCTTTTGCTGCCACTTTTGTGGCACTGCCAATGTCACGGCATTAACTCCTCTTCACATCCCTCGCTGTGCTTGGGGGTACGTTTACCTTTACGTAATCATTTTTTTTCTGCCTGAATTTAGTAGGCTCAGATCTCTTGAAGTTATTGGCAAGGTGTGTGAGACAGTGAGATGTGTGAACGCGCATACTATTTCAAAGACTGTGTAATAAAGAACTTTGCCATAACGCTGCTCAAAAGGCTACTTTGCCACAACACCACGCACTCAATGCACAGATTTGAGCAGTGATGTTACTGTCCCAGTCTCATTTCTCAAGGGTTCATTCAATAACATGAGATACTACTTTAAGAAGTCTTAAATTACACCCATTGCTGTGGGACGCTCAGCAATAACCTCTGTAAGCCTGCACATGTGCTTTCATAAGGAGAATGTCCTGTCGTGTTGGCTGGAATAAATTAACTTCTGGCAGATTGTCATTACGTTGCTCATTCCTATGAGCTTCTGAAGTCTACTGCACACAAAACGCTGCACGCTCGCCAAGTTGTGGAACTGATAAACAATAACTGTGCTGGATATCTCTAGTTTTGTAAGAAAAGGGTAGATATGTTAATCAGTTACCAGTTCAGTGTGCAGATACTAAATAGACGACTGAAAAAGAAAATTGAAATAGAAAAAATGAATATTATAAAGTATTTTACTTTAGCTATTACTTCCTTCTAAAGACTGTGACTAGTGTGCTTCATACAGAATTAGCCTCTCTTGGTGTTACATCAGTTGTGATAAGCTGTGACACCATAAATCAGTTACAAGCTGTGTTCAGAGCCAGTTCAAAAGAGCTGAAGTATTTCAAGACATGAGTAATTCTCACCCGTACCACGTGCTGTCTCATGCTGTAAATCAAGATCTGCAGCAAACTGAGGAGCTGCCTCTTACAGCAGACTTACTGCAATAAGGTTAAAGAAAACACTGAGCCAAGCAAGGTATCAGTGAAGGACAAGTACTGCTGGCTCAGAGGGGCTGCTATCAAAGTGGAGAAGTGAGGCTGAAAGCACTCAGGAAGCCCTGGCCTCCTCACAGGGCAACCCCTTAACACCTGAGCTCAGCAGAAGTAAGGGAAGAGAAGTGTGGGCTCCTGCTGGTGTGTTAGTGAGGGATTCTGCAGGCATGGTGCAAACACAGATAAAAAATGGCTTAAATTGCATTTTCCCTAGCATTTCTATTTCAAATAAGCAAAGCTATATAAAGAAAGGATCAGATCAAGGTGCCACATACAAATTTCCCTTTTCAGGTGAGGAAGAGAAGGCAAGATGGCAGCAGTTCCCTCTGGCCAAACACTTCCACTCACAAGGGTGCACAGCAGACCCACATTCACTTCTCTCTTCCCTTGAGGCTCATCACACTTTAAGCTGGTCACCAGGTATAACAATTAGACATCACATTTCACTTCCTAGTTTCCTCAGCTCTTAAGAACACTTTTTCTTACATTCTGACGAGGCTAAATGCTGTTCAGGCTGTTCCATGAGAACTATTCAGGCTGTTCTGTGAGATCTATTCCAAGATTTAAGAAGTTACAGAACACTGTCAGGGATACTGAAAGGCAAACTTGGAAATACAGATCCTTTTGTGTTTTCTGGCTGTTTTGTATTATCCGCTATACAGCTTTTTTTTTTTTTTTTTTGATGCTCATATTTGCCAAAGACACCTAGAATGAAGACAAAGACCCATTCCATTATTCGATAAATGTAAATATACAGATTATAGACTGGGCTTTAGTGAGGAACAAAGGAATTTAAGGAAATAAATACACAGATAATCCTTGTTACTTTTTGTCATTCTTGTCCCACCAATGAGAATTGCAGTCATGACACTATGAATGAAAATCATGATCATGAAAAGATCTTCATATTTAAAGCATTATGAAATAATCTTTAGAAATAGTATAGATGGCAGCTATGCTCAACAGTCACTGAGTGCCATCACTGTGAGCAAAGAAAGTTGACAAAGCTTAGCTGAATGACCTTTACCTACACAGAGATGCTGCATAACATGAAATATGCAAATTCTGTAACATGAAGCAAATAATACATTTATTATCTTGGTTTTTATTCAAAACAAGAGTTCCATGAATTACAAAAATCAACTGTTAAAATATATTTTTTAAATTTTGATTTAACAAGAGTCCAGTAATGAGATTCAAATTAATAACAGCACTGAATATTTACAATTAGCCAAGATAATTCCTGAGGCAGTCTGAAATAGTAACAACGGGTACTAGTAGTCAGAGCATACACTGGGTATTGACATTCTTAGTTTTCCTTGTTAATACATTTGTCTTCAGCACATTACAGGACCTTCTAACCAGTCACAGAATGTGAATATAATATTTCTCCGCAGTACACATGGTTTTATTTATAACATAGAAAGAAGCAATTGACTTGTACTCATAAAAAATTGATTAGCTTCCCATATCTATAAAATTTCCTAAAATAAAGAATAACTAAGTAATCACAAAATATATTTGTAACTAATAGATGCTCATCTAGTACTGTTTTCTTTTCCATCTTGAAAGACAATTCAGTACATGAGTCATTTTGAATGTCTTCCAACACTGACTCCTTAGATACCCTTGCCTGGACTGGATCTTTCTAACCAAGCAACTAAGAGCCCTGTTTCACAGTTGAAATAACTCAATCCTTTTAAATCCTTTTTACTGAGCCTATTTTGTTTATGAAGCAGTTACATCCTTTAGAATTAAGTTAGAACAAATATTACAGGCTGGCCATCCTTCTAATATATCTAGAATCAATCTTTCTGGTCAGACCAGGACTCTGGCGGTCTTAACTCTATAGAAGAAGATCTTACAGGACCTGTATCACACTACTGCAGTAGTTCTTGAGAGATGTAACACAGCAGCGATACAGGGAAAGCAGCTAGCTTTAGACTGATCAGGACTGCAGTGATTAATCAAACTGTTCAAATATTTGACTACAAACCTAAGAGGAAAATTTTGATAATTAAGAAGTGTGGATTCAAATGCATGGAAACGCACTGCAGGTATCAAACATTAACGTGGGTGAATTCCATGCTGAACTAATAGATTCAGTTACCTTCCTGAAACTCATCTGACTTCTTGCTAGTGGCAGGATTTGGGAAAAAAGCAACAAGTAATGGATCAATCCAGTTTCATTTTACAAGCACAACAATAATAAAACAATTTTTTGTGGATTCACAATTCTTCTAGTGGAATTCTGCACAGCTTTCCAAGGACCTCCACAGTCACTTTTAAGAGTTCAAGAACATGTTCAATGTTTATCATTATGACAGGAGCTTACTTGAGTAGTTTTCAACAAGTAAATGTTACTAAATCACTGAGACCAAAAAACAACTGCTGGCTCATCAGATTTGGTGTGTTCTATTCTAGAGCGTCCTGGCATGACACTGCTCTCAGAGGAAGCATTTATCAGATAAGGTTAGCCTGAACAGTGTCATTGCATGTCCATATTTTCCTTTCGTGTATTTCCCACTATGACACTCACTCAGAGCTTTTTCAGTGAAAAAGCATCAGTGGCACAAAGCCCCAATGAAGAGAGATCAGAAAGATGTAAGACAAGCTGGTGTTCTGTGGCCATAGAAGACAGTCAATTTGAACATACTAGGAGAGACAGAGCAGTACTACATAGCAAGTCCCTTTTCAGTGCCTTACTGAAATTCCAGTGATCTGGAACAGGCCTGGGAGTTTCTTTACTCTGGTCAGCAATTTTGCCTTTTCTTGTCTTCTCAAGAACTTTTATGACCAGAGTATAAGAAAGCTTAGCATGTGACATAGCTCTCATTCTGTATTCTTTTTGACAGTACCATGTACTTGAAATGGCAAAATAGGAACACTTCAGCTACCCTGAACTCAGAATTGTAAAGGCAAAAGGAAAATGGTATAATTAGAGGGGTCAAGAACATTATACCATTGTGGTCCTGCTCAGAGTTCCAGAGATCCTAATGGTCAAATCGACGAACCAAAAAAAAGTTTACTTCTTGACAAGCATTGCCACACATAGCCACACATAGCCACTACAGCCCTTCTTTTTTTCCCTTCTTTTCCAGAATGATGCCATCAGGCTCAGTGTATGATTTTCTATAAAAACCTAGATCCTTCTCTATCACAGCAGATAATAAGACATGTTGGTAGCAAGGCAGCATATTGATTATTTCTGATTAAAAAGACTCATGAAAGCTCACTTTGTTCAACAGCCAAAGTCTGCAATCACAATCTTTATTTTCTTCTACAACCTACAAAACTTTAACCCAACTCATACTCACATTTTATTTTAACATACGATGAGTTCTAACATGACAGATTGATTTGTTTCCCACATCTTACCCCACTCTTTATCTACCCTCATTTCCATCATATTTTATGGATAATGAGTGTGGATATGTAGGATATGTTTATAATTTTATCTGAAGACACTTAAACAGAAGCTAAACACATCACTATAATTCTCTGCTGTTTTTTGCTTTTTGACTATGCTGACATCAGTTTCCACCACAGATTTTGTCCCTTGATCTACCCACACAGAAAAGACAAATGTGTGTGTCAAGGGCATCAGGAAGCTTAACATCAGCTGCTAGTAAGCCAGGTTCATCAGTAATGTATTCAGAGCTTATTAAAGCCGACAGGATCCTCTGCAGCTGTAAAGCTCTCCTGCAGTAATCAGCAAGAACATCTTTCGATACCCTACATACACGTCGCTGAAATGACGTCCAACCTTTTCAGAATGTTCTGAAATTCTACAGTGCTAACTGAATGTGCCCAACTTTGATTATTTCTTCATTT
Organism: Lagopus leucura; assembly: GCF_019238085.1. Classification (NCBI taxonomy): domain Eukaryota; kingdom Metazoa; phylum Chordata; class Aves; order Galliformes; family Phasianidae; genus Lagopus; species Lagopus leucura. The sequence continues at coordinate 28,394,550 of NW_024962263.1, forward strand.
ATTTTACTTTGCGGTGGCAACAGTGAGTATTTGACCCAAAGATAGAGGCCAGATCTGCCTGTTTCACAGAGCTGCTTGTTGAGCAGACATTTATTTAAAGTTCTTCCTGTCAGAACAGAATGATCTATTAGTACCACAAAATGGCATGATGCCCAGAGACAGACTTTCAGAATTTCTGCTTTCATGAACAGAAAGACGTTTTCAAGACTGATTTATGAAAAAGAGAGCAAAATATATCTTACCAACCTCTTAACACAGACACAAAAATATATTGCTTTTAAACACCTACAATGTTATTCAATTAATGGATTGGTATTGCTACTCTCAATTTATAAATTTTAATTTTTAAAGCTCTCAGCCTCTTTCTTCTACCCTTAGTTTATCCCCTTCTAGTTCTCATGCTCCCTCTCTTTTTAACCTCCATCTTTGATAGATTATTAAAGGAAATCAGGAATGTTCTCTGGCAGTTACATAGAACTTTATTTTAAATAACGTACTCACTTTTCCCCTTAGGGCTGAGTTGCAGATATACAGAACTTGGAACGCTCTAAGGGCATGCTCATTTTTGTCAAAAAGCGATTAAATAAAATTCTCTCTTTTAGTTATATAATTGGAAGATAGCATTCTGCTTATTAAGAAACTACCACAGTGATATTTTTCAAACACCATATCAGGAAGGTAGTTGAAGAACCCAAATACGCCACCTAATGAAACCTCAAAGAAATGTCTATTTCAAAGAAATTCAAATGCCTACATATTTCATTTACAGTCAAACGTTTTCTGAATTCAGAAATGCATGATGTTTTAAGTTGTGCATACAAAATACAACAAACTAAATAGCAAACAGCATGTCTAGATGTCTCAATAGAATAATTTTTAGACTTTTTAATGTAAACTGTTATATTAAAAATAAACAGGTTTCAGTAAAACAGATGTCCCATGACACAAATCTCCAGGGAAAATTATAATCAGGTTTAGTTTATTCCTCCCTCCCAGTCTGTTTGCTTGTTCCAAAGGCTGAACAAATTAAAGGGGAGAAAGCTGATTTTTTATTTTTACAACCATATTTAGAAACCTATACATTTACGAAAAACTAGTAGAATGTAAGACATAATTAAGTTTTAGACATCTACAAATTTTTGGTTTTAAGGAGATATCCAGGACTTCAGAATTTCTTATTTTCTAGAAATAGCTCAAATTTGGCTTTATTTTATGGTATTTCTTTCTCTCTTAAAACACAGCTCTAGTGTTTATTAAGAGATAATAATGTCTCTATGTCTAAGATAAATTCAACTGATTCTTGGAAATGAGGAGTAACATCCTCAAAACAGCACTGGAGAAAAAAAATTAATCTGATGGCTGGTCCATACACACACACTCCCACACAGATATTTATGGTGATCAATAAAACAACATCTGTGAAAAAGCCCAGCAATGAAAATCCTAAGGAATGTCTAATGAATAAAAAATGGGAGTTTTGTTAGTGAGATCTGGTACAGAAAGGATCGTTTAGAAATTCATTTTCCAATGTGTATATTTAGATATGATCTGCCACAGTCTTAAGAAGTTTTGCATTGTATTTTTAAGCCTTCCTACACAACAACTTGCACTGTTATAGTTCTGCCAAGAGCGCCTCTCTCTCTCTCAAGCCTCTTCATCTCTTTCTCTACTGATTCTGTTCACCTGCTGATCTTTTCCAGACCTTTTATATAGCAGCAGTAATGAGGCTGCTTTGCTTCTGTTTCTAACGCAGTATTAACGATACCCACAGATCATCTCCTCTCTGAACCTCACAAGCATTTTATGCATAAATACAACCAAAACCAGAGTTGGAGATCCTGCAAAACCAAGTCTATTCATGTAAATGCCACTAGATTTATTTATTCTTTTAGTGCAATCAGAAAACCCAAAGATGTCCCTCGTAACTCTCTTGGTCATCACCTGAAATAAACATGTGTCAGTACACATTTTTTCCTGTTAAACATTGAAGCCTTGCGATAAGGATGGACCATGCAGAATTATTTATCTCATGATAATACAAATACAATTCAATTTTTTTTTTAAAGAACAAATCATAATCAAGTTTTCAAACAAATAGGTTAAAAGTAATGACTATGTGGGTTCAAAAGTCACTTTTTCAAGCTTTTTATCAATCTCTGAGAAATCCATCCATCAAACTTCACCTTATTTTCTGCTGCACTTCCAAAAATTTCTTCACGCACCACACAACTACTTTAAACTCAGTCAAAATGCAGGCTATTAATTTCTTAAGATACTTATGGAGATTTTGTTGCATTCCTTTATTAATTTTCCCTTGTCTGTATTTTTTACTCCTACCTGGATTTCTTATTTATGCAATGCTAAAACTGTATTTTCACAATTCAGACATTTTCAAGTGGCAAAGCAATTCATGGATTTTTGGGAAGTTACTTTTGAGATGCTTCTCTTGTGGGCAAATACTCAGGAAAAAATAAATAAAATTCCAAATCCAGAATAATTTCAGAACCTTTTAGTTGATCTTTCAATTTACCAAAACACAATCACGGTGCTTCTGGAAGTGGACAATTACTTTAAGAAAAAAAAAAAGTTATCAGGAAATGTACATTCCAGCGTGGTTGTGTGAGAGATGAAATAAATCCTAATGCACTGCAGAACTAAGACATCTCAGTCCTCTGCTGTAACATCTTGCCTTCTGCTTTCTCAGTATTGGCAGCTTATGTTTTGAAGGATTTCTTTAAAACAATGAGTTGGAAAACTAAATTTAAAAACAATAATGATATGATGATAAAATGAAGCTTTAAGGAAAATCTTATCTAAGATTTGTGAAAAAATCTGAATTGATAAGGTCACTAAATTTACACTGATTTCGAAAGCATTCTTAAACTACATTCCCATTAACTACACTCATAAGTAACTCAAACGTACAAATGCATTTATAACAACTCCCTATCTTACACTCTATTAGTCCCATAAACTAAGCTGGAGCAAAGCAGCAGAAAAGTGCTCACAAGAAACATACAGACATTGTCTCTGAACACCCTCTTGTGCACCAGCTGAGGAATCAAATGTCTCTAGTTAAACACTTAGGGATTCAGCAGATTAAAACTTTGAAACATCAAACGAAAGGCTGAAGGGATAGCCTCAAAGGATGTGGCAGTTTCCTAGGATTACATGGATGCTCTACAAACACACCGTGAAATGGCTGCTGCCCTCAAACAGATTCCATTCAGGTAAGCTGCATATCAGATACAAACTTTCTTTAGCTGCAAAACAGCTGTTAACTTCCTAAGGCATAACAGTCTATTACAATATTTATGATTATTCTCCATTACAAAATAAACAAAAAAGCCATACAAGAGCAGAAGGCCCAAGAGTGACTCCCAGCCTGCAATGGCTCACTGGCCATTCCCTGCTTACAAACTCATAAAGCTGAAACCCCACATGCTCCAAGAGCAACATGGGGCTCTTGGTATGGGATAGGCCAGCAGCTCTGACCCACACAGCTCACCCAGCTGTCTCAGCACCATATACTGCACAATATATAACACCAACATTTGTTTTTAAATGTGGCAGTGAATTTTTAGAAGGCTGTATTTCTTTAAATGTATAAAGCATTATGTTTTATGAGACAGTTTGTAATCTCTATTCTGAACAATACAGCTTTCAAGTCAAGAATACTGGAGCCTTGCCTCCTCTTCACCTCACTAAAGCAACTGCAGTGAATCACAACACAGTGACACTTGACATCTTTCTACCCAGGCCCATAATTTCCATCACAGGAACTGGACGTGCTCAGTGACAGGCCGTACTCAGCTCCTTCAGCTCAAGCATGGTTACAGCTGCACTGTGCATCTTGCACAGGTGTGAGCAGCTCCAAGAGAACAAGGCTTCTTTCACATAGTCTCTCAATTTCCATGACTCATGGGAAATCAGCTTTCCTATGCTTCTTCAAAGAGTTCAAGTTAAACTGTTAAACTGTTTCTAAAAACAAAGCAATCCAATGCCTAAACTGGTGTTCTTCATGATGAATAAGTACGTGTGAAGATTACCACTACACAAAGTATTTTCAGTAAGACGCTCAAAATGTGGGTGGTATAAGCCCTTCATCAGATCAGTTAGGTAGTGGTGGCCAAGGCTGCTGTACTTCACTGCAGCAGCTCATCTTGCTCAGCATCAGCCACCAGAAACACTTCAACAAAGGAATGTGGTGGTCACCTGAAAAAAGGGTCTGTCCTGCAGCCTATCAAGAAGTCACTTGATCTGAATCAGAGTGATACTCTGCACTTCTGAATGTAGTTTGCAGCACAATTTCCTATTCAAGTTGACATCTCTCATGGCATGACAGAGATGGTTCTTCTGCTCAGCCATGGCCTGCAAACTACCATTATTTTTCTCTGGTTTAAAAAAAAAAAAAATTGTTCAAAAGAAAAAATGTTATAAAAAGAGAGAAGAGCAGAAGATATATTCAGAGTCCCATAGAATGCACCTGGAGGAATGCTCTCCTTGTGCTGTCTAGTAAACAAACCGAGAGAAGCAATGCTGAAAAAGGAAATAAAACATTTATGAGGAAAAGATAAATGAGCTTTTAAAAAATTACACTAATGCTGTGCCATTTGCCAGGGTTTTGAAGGAGTCTTGAGGGGCTCTGATTATCTTGTTATACGGGCTTTCTCCCTAGCATTGGTGAGGCAGCTTACATTTTGCATCTAACATTTTTCAGACAGTTTTGTCAAACCCAGACTTCCTTCTTCTGCTTAGAAAGGTTTTATTCAAAACTGTTGACCACTGTTGCAGGTGGTCATGACTTGATTTATTAACAAGCAAACAAAAAAAACTAAACAGAGTCTAAAATTATGTAAGAAGATCAGCTCTAGATCATATTCCATCCACAAATATTTTGCCAATATTTTATATAGTTTCTATAATAAAACAGGCAATTTAGCCCAATTTACTGAATATTCACAATATAAAAAATGGATTCAAGTTACAAAAAAAAAAAAAAAAAAAAAAAAAAAGATAAAAACTGTGTGTTCCTAAACTGAGATAAAGAGCAATTTTAAATTTCAGAGGATATTTTTATTATCTCTAAGCAGGTGAAGCTACTGCCAGGTATAAGCACTATCTTTCTTCCTCCACTTCAGCCTTCAGTCATCTTTAAATTTTCTAAGCTTTGAAATGAAGATGTTCTTAATACCACAGAAAGAGGCTTTGCATATGAAACGAACGATTAAACTCGCATCCATTTTGGAGATGAGGGATTGCATGAAAGAAAGATACACTGTGATCTTTCCCTTCTTGTCACTTTCATAATAAAACAAACGCTGTATCATTATTGGAAACTGTTTGTCCAAGGTCACTGGATTGTTCAGCACTTAGGAGCTGGCAACCCATCACAGGCAGGAATGGCATCTCTAATCAGTATTGATGCTGGCAGGCTCCACCCGTGCTAATGCCACTTGCTCTGTCAGCCAGTTCCTGGCTTGTCACAGGCAAACCTAATTATTCTTTGGGCCGTGCTTCAGAGCTGCGTTTGAAGGGAGCTGTTTGATGCTAGACCACAGCTAAGCACCAAATGGTGTCATGTCTATTACAGAACAGGCAAGTCAACAACTACTGTTTAATTAGGCTTAAATCTCCCTGTCCAAAGCACAGCACAATTGCCAAGCCATGTGCTGGGGATCTCTAATGGAAAATACCTCACCTCCTTCACATGCGAAATGCCTGAAAAGCTGCCTCCCACAGCCCCCTAACAGGGCTCCCTCTTGGATGATGCTAATCCCACGTTCAGGATATGAGTGAATTATCCAGCTTCTGCTGCTACTGTGAGGTAGAACTACACATGCAACAGGACATCATCTCAGTGCTAGAGCTGCTGCAAACACAAAAAACGTTTTTTTCCCCTTTAAAAAAAATTAATTATTTCTCTTACAGGTCTGGAGCTGTAACTGAAACTCCTGAAACTGGACACTATTCAAATGGAAACTTCTAACATGAAAGTAAGTGTCTGAGTTTTCAATTAAGTTCAGAGAGCTTATTCTTTCTTGCTCCTACATTCCCTAACTTCAAAACACTAACATCTTGGATGTGAACAAGAACTCTTGTTAAAAAAGACAAATTTTACAATCATTATCATTTTAACCTATTCAAACAGATAACAATGAATGTATTCAAAAATTGGACGCTCTGAAAAATTTGTAATAATTACAACATTCAATTTTTTCAAGGGAAAAATCTTGTTAGTACCAGAAAATTCTAGAGATGCGGTGCTTTTTTAAAAACTGCTGAATGCTCTTTCAGTCAATGAATACATCAAATCAACACATTTGTAAAATTGCATATATTTTTTATAGAGAGAGCAAAGTTTGCACTGCTGAGGTTTTAGGTCTGCCAGGAACTTGTGAGGTCAAAAATCCCACACAGAAATACCTGCTCTGCCATAGTGGTAGAACACACAAAGCAGTTGACAAGTAGCCTCTTACAGCTGTTCTTCTTTTCAGTAGCTTGAGAATTCATAATTAGCATTGATCGAAAAATTTCTTTCTGGCAAGGATCAATACGTAAAACATATCTTTGTAAGTATTGTTTGCTGAGTAAAACACTGGAAAACAATGACACAGATGAAAGTTCATACGTTTTGTAAAAACATTTTGGGTTGCCTCTAGCAAGAAACTTCTTTTAAAAGAACGTGTATACATTTAAAAGAAGTACAAGTGGTGCATGCACATTTATGTAGATGTCTTCACACTTTGTAATTATGTCAATTTCCCCAAATAGGTAACTTTTCCTTAGTCTGAACAAAACTCAGTATCCCCAGACTTTTTTTTTTTTTTTTTACCTTTATTATGACCAATACAATGAACTTTTTAGCTTATGGATAAAGAGCTGTATTTTCCAGAAAAAGCTTTAACAAATGTGCTCAGAAATAAAGATATTCTGCTTACAGAATTGCAGTATCAACATCTCCCCTTTAAACTGCTTGAAAGTACAAACTTCATTAAGACTTCAGTCCTAGAGATAATTGCCTTAACAGTTACATTCTTGTAAGAGATGCTTTACAGAAAATCCTGATAAAATCAAATCCATTGGGCTGCCTAGCAATTACTGTGAAACCCCAGACAGTTTAACAGAGAATTTTTTCATTTCAGAGGTTGGGGCTTTTCTTGCTTTCATATGGGGTTCTACTTCCAGCTCATAACTCTTTTAAAACTGCTAGCACATGCTTAAAAACGTAATAGAAAAGCTTTTATTTTCTATTAAGTCCCTGATAGCTGTTTTAGAAAGGGCTAAGCCCTAAATATTTAAGATTACTTTCAATAACCATTTTTACTATGCCCATAAAAAGCTTACAGACACCATTTTCTTCCCTTGCTGCCATTCACATACGTGCAACACCAACAGATTCTCCCCCAAAATGGCATGCTGACTTAATAAAATAAGGAATAACCAAATTTCTCATTCTGTGCTCAAGGAAATAAGTGAGAATTTTTGCAATCATATAAATTAATCCAGATAATTCTGACATATGGTATACACACTTGAATGGCCATTTTTAGCCATGTGCCAATGACCTTGTCCAGCTTTTCAGAAATTCTCCAAATCATAGAACTTGACTTAGGACTAGGAATGAAGAAAGTTTCCGATAGGTAGAAAATAATGAAAAAGATCTACTCTGCAAGGCCACTTTTTGATAATTTTTAAATGATCATGGTGACTAGGAGAGGTTCCTGAGGATTGCAAGAACGCAAATATCATTGCTACCTTCCAGAAGGGCAAGAATGATTCAGGGAGTAACAGGCTGATTGGCCTTGCCTGAGTCTCTGGGAAGTTGATACAGCAGTTGATTTTGGAAACCATTTCTAGAGACAGGAAGGACAAGAAAGTGATCTGGAGGAGTCAGCAGGGATTGACAAAGCAGTAATCATGCTTAACCAACCTGTAGCTTAGTTCAGCAAGATGACTGATTTGATGAATAGGAGGACAGCAGGGGAAACTCTTTACCTTAACTTCAGGAAGGTTTTCAACTCTGTCTACCATGACATCATCACAAACAAGCTGATGAAGTATAGGCTGATAAGTGGGCAGTGAAGTGGACTGAAAACAGGCTTAGGGGACTGTGATCACAACATAATGGCTTGGAAGCCAGTCATTTGTGGCATACCCCAGAAATTACTGTCATGTGTAAACAACTTCATTATTAACCCAAACAACAAAACAGCATATGCACTCAACAAGTTTGCAGATGATACAACATATGGGTTTGCTGCCATGCAGAGGAACATTCACAAACTGAAGAAGTGAACAGAGGAACCTCATGAAGATCAACAATTAGAAATGTTCAGTCCTGCATCTGGGTAGGACTGACCACAGTGTCTGACTGACTGGAAAACACCTTTGTAGAAAAGGATCAGGTGACCCAAATGGACACAACAATGAGCCAGTAATGCACTCCCAAGGCAAAAGCAACCAGTAGTATCTAGGGGTACATTGCAACAATGGAAGTGATTCTTTCCTTCTGTTTTGGGCTCCCCAGTTCAAGATGCATGGATTTACTGGAATAAGTCTGGGAAAGGGTCACAAAGATGATTAAGGGACCAAAGTATTTCTAATATAAGGAGAGGCTCTAAGAGCTGGGATTATTTAGCTCAGAGAAGTGATGGCTCAGGAGATCTTCCCAGTGTGCTGATATATCTGATGGGATGGCATAAAGAAGAAGAGTCAGACTGTTCTCCTAAGTGACCACTTTGGAAGCACAAGGGAAAATGAGCTGAAACTGAAACACAGGAAACTCTATCAGAAAAACCTTCACTGCTATGAGGGTGGCTGAACACTGGAACAGGTTGCTCGGGGAAATCATGGAGTTTCCATCCATGGAGAAATATTAAAAAAAAACAAACCCATCTGTAACCTACACTATTAGAAAGGCTAGAAATGTGTAGAGGGCTTGCCAAAAAGCCATCTGCCCTGAACTGGGAGGCTCTTTTTTTCATCAAACTGAGCAACATGTTTATTCCCTGTGTGGGTCTAGAAAAGATGTTACAGACTCATTCAATTGGTGCAAAGAAAAAAATAAAAAAGGCCTACTTATTCATGCTGCTTGTTCAGTTTTTAATGATATATCCATTGTTCTTTCAGATGGTCACAGTGACTAACAGCTTTAATAACTTGTGAGCAGCCAGACTTGATTAGAACTCTCATCACTGTATTATAAAAATCAGCCTCTTTTAAGAGAAAACAGTTTCTATGGAGCTTATGAGGAATCAGGATTCCTGTTATGTATGAAATTCTAACATATTAAAAAGTCACTCTAATTTGAATTGCAAATATAAAGCAATGAAATCCCTGTAAACTTAAAATGAACCCCTCACACAACTCATGCCCATGACCCATGCATTTTCTCAATAATTTATAAATAAGCTTTAAGGAAGCAATTGCTGAGGTCTGGGGTCACTGAAGAGGTTGTACTCACTGGCCTAATAAATTGCTTTCCCATTCATAGCTACATTCTTAGAGATAAACTCAAGACTCAAAAATTCAACATGGTGGTTTGTTCTGATTCCTGTGAACTTCTGAAGTTATTAAAAAACTACTCCTCACTAATTACATTTAATGATTGAAAGTTGAAAGTGTCCAATCAAGATTACTGATTTAAAGGATTAAAAAAAAAAAAAAAAAAAAAGGCTTTTCTGCAGGAAAACTCTTGTAGCTCATTTAAAGCCAAGTAAACAAAAATCTGAGACTAGTAAAGTTTCTTCATTTTCAGAGAAATCTTCCTCTATAGTAGACAGAGTAACACATCTATTTTTTCTTCTCATAAATATCTCTAATTCATGAACTGCTGGACATAAACTATGCTAGCTCCAAGGCTGTAAGTTGTAGTAAGTACTGTGTGTGGCTTCAAAATCATTATACAGATATCCCAACACCATTATTACCTCTGTTCTTTAATTTTATGTGTTCTAAGCTCAGTACTGAGCACAGGTCATCCAGACTTGGGATTCACCTGCAACTACTCACCAAAACCAATCTGAGGTTTCTTAGTTATATGTTCATTTGCTAAAATAACTTCTACTATGTACAAAGCAGTGCAACATCTTGACACTGAGCAGACTTGATAATAAGGTGAACACTGGATAAAACTGTCACATTACTTTGGAACACCATCCCTCAACATAATTGACCCACAACATAATACTAAAGATTTCAAATCACATTGATGTCAAAAGTGAAAATGACTAAAAATATCAGCATTAATTAGAGCCACAACAAATTTTCATAAAGGTAGTTTCTGGAGTCCTGGAAAGGAGTTAAATCTCAGCTCTTTTCACTGCTCAAAAATGATGCTAAGTGACTTTTATCACTTGCTGCAAGTTGAGCCTGGCATTCCACTCAGCAGCCACTGCTGGGACAAGTCCTGCAAGGTCCTTGCAAAATACGTTTCATTCCATCACCCCTTGCTGATGCACAGAGAAAACTGACAAAATCCACAGAACAATCCACTTGTGACAGACTGCTGATGCAGATCTTCACAATATCTTCCCAGTAAAGAACTGCATGCATAAAAACCAATGCAGAGGGTTCATATACCTTACAGCTGATTCTTACTCCCATTCATTATTCCATCCTTCAGCACCAGACCTACACTGGACCCAAACAGTTACTAGAACTTGCAGTTCATGCACAAACACAGATTCAACCCAGGTATCTCAGATTATATCCATTCCCCATATGGATGATGACATCAAGTAGCATTTCTGGGTGCAAGTAAGACCAGCAGCACCTCACAGTACAATTCTGGCAGGTCAGTAGAGTTGGAAAAGTGGGAACAAGGAATTCATAGCAGCACTTTTGCCAGATATAGGCATTTGCCATCCTTCCCTACTGTTTTTTTTTATTGTTTTTGTGTTTTGTAGTTTTGTTGTTCTTGAATTATACTGTTTTACACTGTCTTTAGGGTTGAAGAAAAGTAACTGATAATTCTGATCTTCTCATTTCTTTCCCCTTGGCCTCCTAGACTTCAGATTCCTTTTAAATATGAGTCTTGGAAAAGTCTAAAAATTGCTCCTGATTCTCTCTGACACAAATATATGCCACAAGCAAGAAAAAGGTAGTCAGTGATTTTTAAAGGGAAAAATAGAAAGCTGTCCCTGTGTGTCTTCTTCATCCCATGCTTTAAGGCAGATACGTATGTTTTCTGTAAATCTCAAGGCATTAGCACTGCTTCATAGCTATTCTGCCAGTTTCATTAATTGCACTTCTATTCCAATCACTTCATAAGCAGACTGTATTTATAATCTGGCTATTTATCCTAATGTTTGATGTTTCTGACTCATATAAATACATTATGTTTGAATGCAGAAAAGTACTTTGCATGACAAATTTGAGATTTCTGCCGGAAACATTTCACTGAAATTTATTTTTGCTATCCATAGGGAATAAGCCACTGCATTATTTGATTGTTATTCACATTTTGGTAATCGCATTATGAACCTCAGTACTGAGAAATGAAATGGCAACATGCCTTTCTTCCTCTAAGAGCAACCGTCTCCCTCCCTCTTCCAAAAGCATGGACCATGAAAGAGCATTAGAAAATTAAAAAGCCAACAGAAATAAAATGATGTATCTATGCTTGAATATTCATTAAAACACGACACTGCTTAGTCACTGCTGGCCATTTGGATGATATATGGTGCTTAGACAAGCTTAATGCAACAGTGGGAATTCAGTCTTGTTTTATGGGATGAGCGTATATTTTAATGGACAGATTCCTAACAGTGCTCAGCCATCCTAATTGCATTAATACTGCCAGACCATAAACCATTTTGCATCAGTTGATGATCTGACTTCATGTTGTAAATACGACCACAGAGAAATAGCAACAGAATTCACTTCCGGGCATTATTCAGATCTATCTTGAAATTCATTCTGTCCAGCAGCTGCTCTACCTACAATACTTCATACCAAATACGCCTGAATTCCCTACTGGAGTTACTTGCCCTTTTTTCCTCTTGCCTTTTGTTTAAATGTTCTTACACTGTTCTCTCCCAGACACTTCCTCCAGCAGTTCCCATATTGGCAGAAAACTTACCACGCTTTATTTCATTCTGTAGAGTTATCATCAAACACCACAAGCACAAGAAAAGATGACAGACAAATAACCTTAGGCTACTAAAACCCAAGGGTTAAGTTCACCTTTTAGTTCACCTCACAAATCTGGTGATCTGTTGTGTCCCCCATTGTTGTTGGATTTCATGAGCATTGAATCACAACTGGTTGCTCTTTGGAATTTGCTGAGAAAATAACAAAACTGACTGAACAAAAAATGCCTCCTATACTCTTACCCTCCTCAACATCAGTTTTCTAATCTGAACACCCAATGTATTTTCTGCCCTCTGATCTTTTAGCAGTACTTGAGGATCTCCTCTGTTCTGCTAAACTAGCTCCAAGCTCCCACTGATTGCATTTCCAACAAATAACTAGGACTGCCTTGCTTTCTGCACTTGGGAAAATATGAGCACAAAGCGATGGTGGAAATGGAAACCCAGAGGAACAGACGGCCTTGTGCACCAAACACAGAAGCTCCACTGAAGGGCTGCTCAATCTCCCAACACCATGGCCCAATACATCAGACTCAGCTTTGTCACAGGACAGCATGTGGCATAGGCAGCCAGACATCATGCCCCAGTAGTGTCTCATACAAGAAGACTCATAAAGTTGAGTTAGATCTTCCTTAACTTATTGAAAATACTTGCTCAATTAACAGCAAAGTTGGACGGCCTTTTGCAGGACCAGTATGTGATGGATGCATGGAGCTATGCAATTTTCTTCGCTGATACCACTTGAATGGGGTAAAAATTCCTTTTAGATTTCTCATCACTGTAATGTCCACTAGTCATGTTGTGTGTATTAGTGCTGAAAATAAACAAGAGGCTTAATAATTTAGCAATGTATGTTTAGCATGATTAATAGAAACATGCCAACCCATTTAAGTGGATAATAATTATCTTTGCATTAAGTTTTTCACAATTACACAAGCACAATCCAAACATCCTCATGAATTAAACACATCAAGAAAAAGATATTCTGGAGATTGAACTTCATTGTTTTTGTCAATAATTGGATGCACCCAATAGTTTGACTGCCCAGATCACTGCACGTTGGCTAGCTCAGAGTCTCCTCATTGATCTATCGCATGCATGGCAAATGAGGATAGCAGCTTACAGCCCCCTAATCCTTTTAATGGTTTTGTTCTTACTGAATCAAGTGGCATAGAAACTACTGTCCTCAGAGTTTCTTCTCCATTTTCTCCCCTTTTTCTTATATGTTGGTTTAATTCCCCTTGTGGTGATTTGTTCTAAGAATGGCAACGGCCTGCATGAACAGGAACACTTCATACATGGCAAACACTCTAAAACAAAGTGAGTGGGAAAACACATTCTGTGTTAGGTTTCTGCAGGGTTTCAAATTGAAACAGGTCCCTAAAATATGCCATCAGTTTCTTCAGTCTGTTCCTGTGAGCACTCTTTTATGCTTCTGAAAACTCCTGCTACCCATCTCTGATATCCTCCAATTCAACAGATCTTGCATGGTGAGATGATCAAGAATACATTAGAAACAGCTGATTTTTACGGTGCCATTTGAGTATTTTACATATTACTATACAAGCCTATGCAGCTTCTATTCCCAGCTTCATGTAAAATTATGAAGACTTAATACCTCAAATACCTTTGGGCTTCACCTATGTTTTGTAAATTATACTGATATGAAATTCAAGACTCTGCTTAGCAGCTTCTGTCAGACTACACAGCACACTGCCACTGTAGGCAATAAGAAAGAAGTGGCAAACTCTTTCACTGCCAACTATAACTCTAGAAGTAAGGATTAGAATTAGAGCATTCAGCCCAGCCTGAGCACTTAATGATTGTTATTTATGGAGTCAGGGTTAGGAGTAACTTAGGTGAGTAGAATGTGCTTCTGTGTTCTGAACACAGAAGTAGGCACACTGACTACTCACCTTCTAGGTATCAACTCTAGCCAAGATTTGGAGTAGATGGCTGGAAACAGGAATCTCGTCACTTGATCAGACAAAATGAATTAGCACATCTTGTGAACTACAGGTTAAGCAAAACTCAACCAATTTTACTGTCTCTCTAAAAGTTCACTTTATTTATCTCAACAACAATAAGAAATCATCAAACCAAATCAATAAAGACAGTAGAGAACAAAGAAATTACAACAGTAAAAATCAAATGATACTTGTTCTAAATGAAATCAGGTTGAAAAAATATCTGAGAGCACACCACCATGAGCAAAGATGATTCTAGTTTTCAAAAACAAGATAAAACTGATACTAATGTAATGAGAAAAAAGGGAAAAATAAACTCAAGGTCTTAAAAATAGACACTGGAAGCATTCTGAAAAGGAAATGGTCTGTTGCTTTCGGTTGCCATTTGCCTGTGACATGGAGAAAGTCTTTCAGATACAGTGCATCGTGATGGTGAGCAGAATGCCCCTGCAATTACTTACATTACATAATTTTTGGTACATTTTAAAAACACTAGTTATTCACAATTGTTTCCAAACTCTCTACTACTTGAGAGCTGGGTTTCATTGCTTAGAATCTCATCTCCCAAGAAGGAAAATTTGCTATCATTGTGTTTACAGATCCTATATGAAAAAAAAGAAAGTTTTCATAGCAAACACCAATATTGACCTCTGTTCCAAGACAGGCTCAAATAATGTGTACCTGAGAACATTCAACTTATCCTGTCATCAACTCACTCTTTTAGATCAATTTGCTCCAATATATATTTACATAGAATGGAAAGAAAATCATAACACTATAGAGTGTTGCCAAAATATATGAAAATTTGTTTACACAAACAGTCCAGTCATTCTGGCTCCCAGCCTTGCCCTTTAATTTCTGCGACCAAGTTCTTTTATGATACGAACTCCTACCAATCTCCAAGGAGTGAAACTAGCTCTGCTGCTAGAGGTCAGTACTTTGAAGATGCATCTAAAATCCACCCATAAATGGCAGTTTTTCAAACAGCATCCACAAGATCTTGGCCAAAGTTTTGGAGTTGGATGGTGTCAATTGCCATAACTATCCTACTACTGACAAACTCTGACAGTCCATACCAGGTGATGACTCCCCACAGGATCACAAACATTTGCTGCCTCGTGCAGGGCTGTGTGCAGCCCTAGGCAGTTGGTAATGCAGCCCCACAGATCGTAAACATTATCATTATGATGTGATTTTAGCAATATTTTCCATTAGTTGACTGTCCATAGCTCAAGCACAGACTGTGTAGCTGGCAATGGAATGCTGTGGAGGGAAGGGCACAGTACAGTGACAAGCCCTCTTCTCACCCCCCCCCCCCCCACACACACACACTTGAATTGAAACCAGTGTGTACTGCACATTACAAGCACTTATGTCACTTGGCAAATGACCTCTCTTGCCAGAAAAAAATATCCTTTGCTTCACAATCATGCCATTTGCATCTCATCTCTTTTTGGCAGTATCTAGAACAACTATTTCCGAGAACGAAGCGCGGGAAGAGTATACTTAGACCAAAAATCTCTGATAAGAACCTAGCAAACTAAAAACTGCAACCATTTCCATCAAAGCAGATGTTAATGCATTAGTTTTAAAAAAATAGGATCAAATACCCTGCTAGTTTTATGTTGTTGCTCTTTTTTTTTTCTTAAGTTTACATTAAATATCTATATAGAAAAAGGACATTTTGTTACACATGCACATATTTTGTATGAAACCCAAGACAGCTCTTCTTTACTTAACGCAGCCCAAAATGTAGGACACGTATGATTTTGGCCCTTAGAAAAGGGATGCAGAATGTTGCCAAGTCAGAAATATGGCTTTTTACTTTACTGAGCACCATGAGTATCACATGAGTACCATGCCTTGAAACACAGAACTGTGGTATTGGACAATTCAAGAATTAATAGCTTTTTATTCTTTAAGGATTTCTCCATTGTGGTTATGCTAAAATCTTTCTACTATCAAGAGGTTTAGCCCAGCTCTTGTGACTATAACTCAGTCTAATTTGCTTAGTGAGACAGCTACGTGTAACTGGGCAGACTTAATGCCAAGATCACTCTACTGCATAAAATGACTGTCCTCTGACCGACATACGCAGTTAAGCTGAGAAAACCTGTGTTGGGTATTTCATCTCTTCGAATCCTTGCAATTTGTGTAATTAATGGTAAAATTCATTGGAATTAGAAATCTGCTAATGTAGTCCTTACTTTTCAAGACAGTATTGAATTTGTTTTATAAACTGGATAACCCAAGTTTTTATTAGATTTCTGTGTCCTCAGTTTATAAAACTTAACACAGCCTTTATTCAAATACTATCTTATAAAAAGCACTCTCTTCTCAGCACCATTTTTTGTTGACACTTGTGTGAATACCATTGACATTAGCCTAACACTTAAAAAATACTTTTTTATATAAAACCTTATGAAACATTCAGTAGAAAGGTAGCCAAAGTTCAAGATTATTTAGAAGTTTATGCTTTAAAGAAGAAACTAGGAAGAAATTTTTGTGTTTTGGAGTTCTGATTATTAAGGTGAACAAAAGATGAAAAGTATCAATTCCCTGTCAAAACAATAATCTGAAATTTTAGTATCAACTTGAGACAACGCAATCAAACTGAAAGACCAAAAGCAACAAGTAATTTCAACTAACACACATCACAGCTTTATATGACAATAGGTATAGCTGAGTGCAGTTGGTGAGATGCTTTAACAAAATACTTGCAAGTTCGTTGAAGTAAAAACAATAGCAAGTAAAAAGAAAAAAGAATGGAATGGAGAAGAGGGGGAAAAATTAAAAATACATATTTTTTTCCAGTTGTCATAGGAATGCAACATTTGAGATTAAACAAGTACACAAGCGGAGAAACTTTGTGGAGGCTTCTTTTCTTGGAAATAGGGTGAGAATGTAGATGAAATGGGTGAGCAGGGGATGTGACACGGGTGAGTAGATGTGTGGATCTTAAAAATATGGTTTGGCTGATGTGCAGGCATAGACCTTAAATGACCATTACAAATACATAAAATAAAACTAAATGACAAACGGAAACTACAAAAGATACAGAGAGCACAGTAACACTATTTGACAAAATCTGCTTTATCAAATAGTGTTATTGTGCTCTTTGTATCTATTGTACTTTCCACGGAAATAAATAGGAGGCATTATTTTTGGAGCAACCTCTGTACGATAACCTATAAGTAATGAAGTACTACTACCAGAAGTAACCCTAGTGAGACAATAGGAAAACATCTGATTTATCAATTTTCTATCTGTTGATCCAATAATTAATCATCATTCTTATTAGAAGAATAGATTTAGTGTCCAAAATTTGCTAGATATTCATTCGTATACCACAAAGTCTCCTTCTGGAGATGTAAGAAATGGCTTTGGAAGACCCGAGGAAGAGGAAGCTAGTTAAAATTTGGCCGGTAGATGTCTCCACTAAACACACTGAAGGGAGCACTGAAGGGAACTCAGCTATAAACTTCAGCAAACATGTGACTGTTTGTGTCTTTAAACTGAGGAAAGAGGTAAGACCAACTAGGTCACTAGCAATTCTGAAGAATGTTCTGACACAGCCGCAATAAAAATAGGTTTTACTTAGAAGTCAGTGACACTCAAGTTGATTAAATATTAAATTTGCCTCCTGATATTACCTCACCGACTACAAAGAATTCATGAAACGCTAAGCTTATGTAATTAATATTCTTGACAGAAGTTAAGAATGTCTTGAGTCTTGGGGGAAAAGTATTTTTATAATTTAAATCCTATCTTTTATGAAAACAAACATCCCATTCATGATACCAACAGAGAATTTCCTTAGTAGTTTTCCTCAAACAGAAGAAAAAGCAGTACATAGAAGAATAAAATTTAACTTTAGTCTGAAATAGCACAGTGCATGATAGAATTAATTATGCCACTGATGGATAACATCTAGAGATTCTTAAATTTTCTGTACATCTACATGTTATGTGGTCTTACTTGGAATAGTACAGCTTTTAAGCAAAGAAACTAATATTAGTTTCCCGTAATTGGCCCTTGCCACTAACATACAGCATGATTTTCTGATTAATAATGAAGAAAAGATCTGAAAAGGCACAGATCAGCTGGAAAAGCATCTGCTTAAAATACACACACGTAATTAGGAGAGGACGTCAAACAGACTTGATTACATATTTCATGGGTATGTGTCAAAGAGTGTAAAGCAGTTGACTTAACCCCAGGGTGACTTCAAGAGGATTTTCTCTATCTAGTGTTTGTGATTAGCACCATATAATCTGGATCTGCTGAACAAGTGGAGTTTTACACAATATGCAAATTTCCTTTTGCTTTAATTTAGCCCCTTTGGATTTAGCATAAAATCTCCGTGTTGCATGAAGAGCTGAAGCAGCTGGATCCAGATAGCTAGGAAATTAAAAATGTAATAAGTGAAATAAGGTAATCCTTTGCCATGGCAGCCAGCACACATTGGAATGGGACTTGGACATACGCAGAGGGATGGCCAAAACGCACGCCCTGGTGCCAGCCAGACCTTCCTTTGTGAATGCCAGAATGCTGGTCCCTTCTCTCATCACAGAGCTCTGCCTCTTCATATAATTAAATGTATTTCATCGTCCTGTCAAGACTCATTTTCTAGGTGTATGCTAGTAAGAAAACTGCTCTTGTATCAGTCAAGAAAATTAGCAACCACAAGGTAACACTGTATTTCCTTGTTAGCATATCAGGATATGGCAAAAATTAATTAGCAATATATCACATTGTTGAAGATTTAATGGAATTAATTTAAGTCTAATTTTATTTTCCATTTCTGTTTCAGCTTTTTTTTTTTTAAGCTAGTACTGTACAGAGGCACTACTTGAGCTCTGCGCAAGATCTATTTTTTTTTTTCCCCCCTATTTTAAAAGGGTATTCCAAGAACAAACAGGACTCCGACTCCCCCAGTCTGTTTAGGCAGCAAAAAGTCTTTGGAAGGTTTGTGTCCAAGTGTAACTGAAAAACCTTCATAATTTCTTTGAAAAATGTGGTCCCACAGTCATTATATATCTATATATCTATATATATATATTATATATCATTTCCTAACTATGTCCAAGAAAGAAAATGATCTTCTAGGGAGAAAAATATTTAAGACAGAAAGCATTTATCCAAGATTTTCTTTAGCCATGTGTCAGTAGTGCTGGGTCAGTCTAGGAACAAGCAGATCAGAGTTTCATTGCTTGACTGTTTGACTGTTGTTAATACTAAGACCGAAGAGTTGACAGTTTTACACCCATTCTCTCTTGACATAAGCTATAGCAATTTCTCCCACCTTATTTGTTTAAAGTGACAGATTTTACAATGCTACCTTGAGCAGAACTGGGAACAGATTCTGTACCTACGCTATGAAAAAAAGGCAGGATCCATCCATTATTTCAAATTTGCCTTCCATAAACATCATGTGCTTGACTGTATTTTCAGACAGTTGCACAAGACTCACTTATTTGCTCATTTTGTAATACTGGTTCTTTGTTTTAATTCCATCTACAATCATTAGCAAATATGTGCTCTGTTGAGCATGTCTTTCCTAATAAATTAACAGCAGCACCAACAACAGCTTTTTTTTATTATGCAAAAGAGCTAATCAAGCTTTCCTTCGAACCTGCTTTAAGCAGTAAGATGGAAATGAAAATGAACACAGACAGTCAGCTGTACATAAATACTCTTTATATAGGATAGATTTTTGACTGTTTTTCCATAACAGGGACATTCTTACCCTGGAGATAGATATTTTTTTTGATTTTGCAAAACAATTTGTCTGCTGTCAGAATACAAACCTTTCCCTCTCAGAGAAAGCAACATCTACCTGAATAAACTTGGATTTGAACCATGAAATGTATGTTGCAAATCAGAAATCACTCAGAGTAGTAGACAGATGAGAGTTTCACAAAAATTGAGCCTTCACCCTCCTCAGGATTTCTTTAGCATATTCCCAGTTCCCTTCATTAAGGAAAGGTGGAAAAGAGAACACCTACACTCACCTTCCTCATTCCTCCTTCCCCCCCCCAGCCCCAGTGACAAAACACTATTTCCACATCAGCTAATCTGATTATTCAGTTTTCAAGCCCCGCATGGATTAGCAAAAGATACATGTAAAAGTAAGAAAAATTCCTAGGCCATTCTAAGCTAATCTTCTAAACCCCCTTAATAGGCAATGAGAAGAATTGGCACTGCTGTATGTAGTTCATTTCATCCTAAACATCCGAAATATCAAGCTGGAGAAGTGCTGCCTCTTTCATTGCATTGGATTGCATTTGGAACCTAGATGGTCAGCTCAGACACATGCTGACAAGACGTAAGATAAATCCCACTCAGAGTATAACTCCAGGTCTAGAGACACTTCTTATACTGTGTAGATAACAGAGTGCTGGCATAGGCTGTGGAGTCTCTTGGAGATTTTCAAAAGATGCCTGGGATGGGCCTGAGCACCCTGCTCTGCTTGTTCCTGCTAGAGCACAGGAAGGACCAGATGGACCCAGAGGGCGCTGACAGCCTCAGCTATGCTGTGTGTCTGTGAACACTTTCCAAGCTCCATTCTCCCCTGAAGAGTAGCATTTGATTTACCAAAGGTCAAGTAAATTTTATATCTGAATGAGAAAAGCTCAAGTGACAAAAGTCATCCTGGCCATTATATTAGGATTCTTTTCATGGCCCCACTGATCTCAGTGGAAGCACTTATAAGAGTGTCCACAGAAATTAAGTCCTCACAATGAAAGTCAATCTTTTCTCACAAATTTGAAAATGAAATTGCAGGTAATAATTCAGTAGAGGTTCTGATTCATCAATAGGTCAGAATTTAGTTTCACAGTTGCCATCTGATGTGAGGCTGATAAATCACCTTACTTATTACTAACATACTTAGTATCTTAGATATTACTGAGATATTAAGATACTAAGATATATACTTAGATATTAGTAATATAGTACTATCCTGCGTTCATTAAGGTACACAGAATTGAAAGAAAGTAGACTGAAGAGCTGATGTTCAGAACAGTAAAAACTTGCTTAAAGGAGGGAGAATCTGAATAGGATTGAATTTCCAAAGATTAAGTCAAGAATAAATAGAATTCACATACAGAGTGATGAAAAAATACACAAATTTTTTAGAAATTAGCTCTACTACAGTAAGAAAAAAAAAAACAAAAGAACCCACAATATACCACCACCAAAAAACTAACCCCAAAAAGCCCACAAAAATACCCAAGCCAAACTAAAATTCTTTGGTTAGGAGCAATGGTTTATTTTGAAGTAAAGTAGATAGAGAAATAGACCAATAATTGCAATTTATTGAATGTTGTTCCTGAACATTTGCTTTCCCGGTTGCATGCTACTTTATCCCTCCCTGATTTCAGTGATAGGAAGAGGCACAGAATTTTATCATTCTTTTTAGATCACCAACCATTATCTTAAAGAACTGAACCAACACATGAACAAATTCTCTTATCAGCAACTTTGATTTATAGCTACCACAGCTTGAGGACCTCCACTTTATGTTCACAAACAGGGATGGGGAGACAAAAAAAAAACAAAGAAAGTAGATAAGAATATACAAGGACAGTGCTCCTGTTTTACTGCCTGTATTTAGGAATATCCACTGGAGGAGCGCACTCCTCTGGAACCACAGCAGTAGTTCTTCAAAATTCACTGGTCCTTTGCTAGACAGTGACACGTCTGCCAGCTTCAGTGAAGACAGCACAGCAACCCACAACGCAATACAACTGAGGATACAAAGATGTTGAGCAGCTGCCACATGACAAGCTGCCCATGACAAGACTGCTCTCTCTCTTCCTCCAGTTTGTTGCATTGATTTAAAAAAAAAACACAAAACAAAACAAAACAAAAAAAAACCCACCCACGTTAAATTAAGGTGTATAAAGCATACCAAAAAGCAAAGAGATCTTAAAACGGTTCTACACCAGAGTGTTTCCAGCAACCCCAGACATAAATTCTCAGCTACATTATGGAAGCACAACCAATAAGACACCCAATATACATGCATAATTTCTTCTTCATCTAGGGATTAAACTACAAACATACAAATGGACAGAAGAGCAAAGGCATTCTTCTGGTGCCAGTAGTATGAGGTTAAAGCTTCCTTGGTGAGAAAAATGAAATTGGTGAATCCTTTTTTATGAGAAAGCACATGGAGCTCTTCAAAGCAAAAATAACTCAAGTTTCATCTTGTAGCCTTTAGTACCTGAAGATGTGCAATGTACATACCATGGCACCCAAGACATTTCTGTCCTTTGCTACCTCTTCCTGTGTTACCCTCGACAGGTCTGAGGAAAGACTGACACTTCTGGTCTTTTTCTAGGCCCCTTTACAAACTAGGCAGTTTGTGAATGGAGTCCATGTCAACATTAGCAAATGTGCATTAAAAACAAAATATAAAACTGTTTTTATTTCTAGAGATAAATCTTATATAAAAATTAAACTCTGCAAAATCAGCCTTGGCAGGATTTCATCTGTTAACTCACTTTTTCAGAGCTTTTGATATCAAGCTCTGAATGTTCTGCTCTGCCTTCAGGTACAAATGATGTCTAGCTTGCATTAGACAGCTCACAAAAGAAAACTAAGAAAACTGGGTTGACATGACATGCTAGCAGCAAGTTTTTTTTTCTAGTTTGTTCTCTAAACCAAGTTCATTTGGGGATAGAAATTAGAAAACAGAAACAGTCAACTCACTATCCAATAAAGGAGAGGAGAAATTTTTAATAAATTCAGTGTAATTATCTAGGAATCAGAACATCTTCTGGCTTTAACTCCTTTTCTGTGCTTACATCCATAAGACTGTTTTCCCTCTGAAGCCAGAATTTAAAATTCTCTCTCTTCAGCATATCCATGCTTTCATGTTCAAGGGGAGAATGGAGCATCTTCTTACTGTCAACTTGTCAAACATGTTTTCCTCATAAGAATAGAAGCAAAAAACCCTGTCTTTCAGTTGCAGTTACCAAAAGTGTTAAATGTGAACAGTGAAGTGAGAGAACTTGTTCAAATTGCCTAGGTTTCTTTTCCATTATATTTCATCTTGTGGCAAATGGTTGGCATAGAGAAAGCAAAAATTTCATCAGTGATTCGTTCTCCCTCACATCAAGGAAGGTTTGCCCCCAAAAAGAACAATTTTGTATATCGTGAGCTTCCATTTCCACATAGGCCAGTACAGAAGAAAGTGCAGTGATCCTTGCCAATTTGACAACTGAAGAAAAATCATTTCTGGCCCCAAACTGGTTAATTTGTGTGACCATAAGTATTTAAAAATGAGACATTGAGAACCCATGCAGTATCAACAACAGCAGGCTGCTCAGCATCCCACTACCAGCGTCAACCAGTCCTTGAAATACCAAAGGAAGGTAAAAAATAAAATACAACAGAAGACAACTCAGAAGTCCCAACTTCCAAAGGCTAAATTAAAAATCAAAATTAGCCTCACCATGTAGCATCCTGCACTGTATTTCTTTTTCGCTGCATGTAATGAAAGCTAGAACAACCTTCTATTTCCAACAACTAATCAAGCATCCAATGACTTTTAAAAAGGCATTTAATTTATCATCCTTAAGAAACCATCTGCATTTTATGATTTCTTCCAATGCATATATTTTCTTGTGAAAAGAAATAACATTTCCTGAATAGACATCATAACTGAAGTACCACTCGTAAAATAATTCCAAATGTGTATCATTTGTTTCATTTGTAAAACTGATAAATATTTACTAATGAAAGGGTGTAGCAGCTAAGGTCAACTTGAAAATTCTGAAGACATAAGATTCCGGAAGTCGCTTTAGTCAGACTCATCACAATATAACTTTAGCATGACATATGCCTTGCTGTTAAATCGAAGTTGAAACAGGTCAAGGACTTAGATGGGATGATATCAGACTCAGAAACAGATTTCTATCTCAGCACAGTCTAATGATGAAACCTTCCATTAGTGATCTTCTTCTCTATCTTCAATAAATACTGGTCCAATGCAGTCACCTTACATCCCAAGAAGACTTCAGCAATGCCTTTATTACACAGAAGGGAACAATTAGTAACAAAAGCATTTTCTTCATCTTCCTTGTTTCTGCTCCAGGCTATTTACAACCCAGAATGAGAATCACTTTTTGGTACTGAGTGAATGCAAAGCAAGTACTCCAGGAGCCACAGGAAAGCCTAACTCAGAAGTGATTCCCCTCAAACAGCACATTTTGACACTGAAAGCTCTGATAGCTGAGGTGGAAGAAATATGCATAAAGTGGATTAAAACAAATCTGCAGTAATTTTTGATTATGAAATGTTCCTGCAGCATGCGATGGCTTTGTTGTATACATGCAAATGCCAATCATCTTTGTTCAAAAGGAGAAGTGTACCTTCCACAGAAATCAAGCAACTTGCAAATCGTCGATGTTCTCAATGATGTCCAGTCAGTGCCAAAAGGACTACATCCCTAGTTGCACTGGTTGTATCAAGCAGAGATAGATTCACTGCACCCATCTGCACCTACTCTGCAGGCCCCAGGCCAAGGAAGCTCTAGTACTTTTGACAAATGGGCTGACAAAATGCATTTAATGATGGAAAAAAACCAAAAGGGACCACAGCCATGTAACTTCATGCTACCATCTTTGCATGGTGGTTGTTCAACTTCAGTATGATTAAATTCTAATTAAAAAATATATTGTATGCAAATGTATATGCTTACATACACACATACATGTAAGCATAATCACTTCAGTTTCAGCGTGAATGGAGATGCTGAATGTTCCTACTTATCTCGAAAGCAATGGTTTCTTGTAGATGTTAAGAGGTACTGCTGGCACTTCTGCTTTTCAATGTGGCACTTGAAAATGAGACTAGAGACCAGCAAAATACCTAAGGCTATAGCACTTGTGCTGAAGTTCTTCAATTCAAATATGTGCCACAAACATTATCTAGTTTCTCAATTTTATCCTGAATGTAGGTGTCTTCTTCTTTACCCTGTGTTCTTTTTTTTTTTTTTTTTCCCCTCTCATCTCCCTTGACCTTTCTGCTTAAGCACCAAGGAAAAAATAATTTCGTAAAGGAAAATGGAAATATTTCTATTTATTTATTTATTTATGAAAGTGTTATTGGTCTGAAGATTTGAAATAACCTCCATAGTTTTGATATAGAAAATTTCATCTTTGAGAAACCTAGCTTTTTAGTAAAAATCCAAGCTGTACAATAAACGTCAGAAAAAAAAAACCCAGAAGTTAACATAATACATAATACACTAATTAAAATATTCTGAACAAACCACAAAAAATCCATGCCAAGTTAATATAGATGTTGTTATAGATCACTGCTTTAGCAAACTTACTAAACCTTTTACAATATCCCCAGAAATGGTCTAGCATTCAGAAGATAGCAGTCCATAGCTATTCTGAAAGTGCCATAAAAAGCTTTTTAATGATTTTATTCAGACTAGTAAAGAATATGGTGTTGATATAGTAGAGTGCGTTTTTTATTAATGAACAAACACAACAATTCACCATATTCCCTTCAATATAGTATAAATACGTCTGTTTTGCTATTTGAACTAGTTAAATCTAGGTATTGATGAGTTTTAGAGAAAATAAAACCTGATGTGCTTCAGATACTGGAGACAGAAAGTTATTACTCAAGCCAGACTTCAGAAAAATCTTAAAACGAACACACAAAAATAGCATAAACAAATGCATTAAACCCAAAATTAAAGCCAAATCACCCACTCTCACAAAAGTTTTGTGGAAAATCCCTTTGACTTAGATCATTAAAAGTCACTTGAGCTACCTTAAATTTTCATCACTGCTAATGGTGAGAAAGCAAATTAAAAGAAATAGTAAAAACCAGAAGGTCTCAACAGGCTGTTCATTCATGCATGTATTCTACTCTTCTGTCCTGCTACCCACTTTATTCAGGACAAAATCAAGTATTCCCTTCTGCCTAGTATTAAGATTTTCAAGTAGTTTAGCTGGAATGGGTACCAAGAGGTGGGTACTTAGATGGATGAGCAATGGAAGAGGTGCCAGCCAATACTCCTACAAGTTAAACCAAAGCAGTTAGCCCCCTTTAAAAAGGAACGTTTGCTTAAGATTGTACATTCTTCTAAAGCATTTTGTTTTGCAAGAAGGTATGCATAGTACAGGTTCACTTTAGATAGCTGTCTTCACTCAAGACACAACAAAGCAGAACAACTGTACTGGCTGGAGATCAGTCAAACTCCTGTTGAAGTCCATGAAAACTCTGCTGTTGATTTCCACATGGACAAGTATCTAAGAAACCATCCTTCACAAAAATCTTGCTCTATGAGGAAGAAACTAGAAATCTTCAGACAAATCAAGACAAGAAACTGCCTCAAACACAAGCAGCATTAAAAGTACATGGTCAGTGTCTTTCCAGACTCAGATCTCTTAAATCATGATGAGCTTTATGCCTTATTATAGGAAACTAAAAAAATGCATTGGAGAAAGGAGTTTCAAACATTATTCATACAATTCATACACATTAACTGTGCATATACTCGAGTATGAAATATATTTTGTTAACCTTGCACACTTTTAAAGTGGAAGCAAGCCTCAGTGCTAGGCTCAAGCACAGCAGGGCATCCTGGAGTCAACATGGCACACAGAACGTCTTGAAGACAATGATCCAGTGCAAGGTTATAGCTCAAACTGTTGAGGGTTCAAAGGTGCTCAAACAGTCAGAGCTGAAGAAAAGGGGTTAAAATTAGAAGACTCCCTAGCAAGCTAGAAAGCCTGCAGTAGCCCCTCATCCCAGTCTACTTGCACTTGCCCTAGGGAAATGAAATCACGCAGCAAACATGCCATACAAGTTATCTTCCTGGAGAAGGCTACTGCAAACGGATATTTAGCAGGTTTGCACAGGCTTCCCAAAGTTCCTGTGACCAGGGAATGTCAAACTCACAAAGCACAGGAGAGATGAAGATGGCAGGATGTGAGCTATAGTTATCTCTGTACACGTAGCCACAGGCTGACTGCTGTGTGAACATGCTCTAAGCAGTAACTGGAAAGGTCTGTCCCCCACTTGGCATGGCTCAGTACACCTATCTGTATTACAATATCCTTAGCCTGAAGGGAAGCAGTAGCCCTCAGTACTTAGAGAAGGATAGAATACTTCATGTTTGACCTCCTAAGGTCATCTATTTCAACCTCCAGTTCACTGCAGAGGTAACTGTAAAGCTATATCAGACTGTTCAGGACCAAGTCAATTCTGAACATCTCAAAGTATGGACATTTGACAACCTTCTCTGGGCACTTGTTCCAGGATTTGATTACGCTCATACTGAAAAAACCAAACTTATTCATACCTAGTCAGAACTTCCCTTGCTGCGAGTTGTGACCAGTGTTTCTTCTCCTTTCATCCCGCACTTTAAGAAACAGAAAGTGTACTACAATTCCACAATCATGTGCTTTTCCATGGGGAAATGGGAATTTCTCTAAGATCTACAGTGCTAGGTTATATCACATTAAGAACAAAATAAGAAAAAACAAACAAACAAAAAAACAGAGAACCAAACAATAACAGCACTGGAACACATAATGCTGTTTTCCAGTACAGTGTGTCAAAGTACAGACAAAATAACTGCTGTGAAAAACCAAGGTTTGAAAAGTTTGCTGTATGAAAAGAAATATCCACTTAGTGGAAGTGCATTTCCTATCACAAAGGGTGTTCTCTAAACTATTTCTTGATTTCTCTGTAAATCTCTATTACTAAATTGCTTTGCTGTACGAGGTCAAGTTGCACGGTCCTCGTGTGCAGCAGCAACTCTTACAGCCTCAAGCCTGAATAGAATGTAGCTCAACTACATCCTACTATTATTTTCCTATTGCATCTTTCTACGTGTCAGGCAGACAGCAATAACTTGATATAATCACGTCCCACATGTGTGTTTGGGGAGAACAGTCTGGATACTTTAATCTTTCCAAAGAAGTTCAGAATGATCAAATACACAACACCCGAATAAACCAGTTATCCTGAAGACTCCAATCTTCATATTGATGAATGTGGATTATAAATCTAGAAAGGAAAATTAAGCTACAGCCACAGGAAAATACAATCATATTTGGTTCCCAAGTAAAAATCTGTAATTCAGACTTCATTATTAAAGTTATGTTAACTGACCTGTGAGTTTTTCCAGAACATCAAATCCATGTTTCAAAGCAATGATATCAAGAAAAGAGACTGTGCCGTCTTCAAACCTGAAGAATGGAACAAAGCAGCACAGTAAACAAATCATGCAGGTATCATACAAACTTCATATCTATTTTGAGAGTTACTATTTTGTATCCAATGAATCTAACTTGTAGAATGGGAACTCCTCCCTCAGGGACTCATCTTCAAGTGCCAGTCTTGTTCAGTCAAAATGTATTATTAAAACTAGAAGCTCATTTGATTGCTTGTACATAACAGCTCTATTTTCTCCTATATTGGCTACTTGAATATTTTGGATTTTCAAAGTAATAAGTAATGTTTACATTTTATGCCCTAATATCATAAGGTTCTAAGTTGTCTCCTTCTACTCTTAGAAATTGATGGGAATAGGTGAAGCAACAGGTGGACATTTTGTATTTGCTCTACTCTAGGTGATTACATTTAGTAGTTGAATTGAAAGACAAGAAGAGACTTTCCATATTTGGAGGAAGGAGGAAGATTAGTAACAAATTTCCATCCATGCAGTGCTACTGGAAAGGAAAAATAACAGACCTATAGCAGAAGCACTATAAAAGGATGGGGCAGGACATGCATACACAACCGACAGCGTAAGCATGAAACAGAGACAATGCTTGATGTGATGAACTTCTGCAGCCATTCCAGCAACTAGGAAGATGCAGCTCCCAGGTAGGGGTTATGTTCATGAAAGAGAGCCCAAGAGACTTTTGAATGGGCAGAAGGGAAGGGAAGTCATACCAGGCATCAAAACATGTGTACAGCCTACCAAGAGTTTTAAGGAGTGACCATTCAGCTTGTTTCACAAGCAGAATAATGCTGACAACTGAAGGTTAAATATACAGAACTCGCTACTGCTTAAGACTGAAATTGAGATCATGTCTCATGGTTCAAGTTTAAAGCAAAACTTTCACCTTGAGGACAAAGCCTTCCCAGGATCATGGTGTTCCTTGAAAGAGCTGATGATGTCCAAACTGAACACAGCCAAATATCACCAAGTACATTAGAGGAACTTTGGGGTAAAAAAATATTTTACATGTACACATGATACACAAGAAAAAAAGACTATTTTTTTCCTGGATGTATCACTTTCCTTAATACAGATAGAAAGCTTTTGGTGCCATAATTATATACGTATTGTGAAAAGGCTCAGAGACGCAAAACATCAAGACTTCAAATACATTTTCTTTAATAAAATAAATCTTAACAGAATAGCATAATAGCTCTCACTTCAACAGATATTTTTCATGCTTATCTACTAATGGAAACAAGACAATTTAGACAGGACAGTGAGCTGAAGAACATACAAAGCTTCTAAAAATATTTGATAAAGTTCTATATAAGTGCAATACCTGACTACTGTGCAGGACTAGTTGGTGACTGGATTCAATTCTATAAGGTCGCATGTTCAGTTATGACAAATAACAGAAGCAGTAAATAATTACAAATGAAACGATAAGCGGGAAGTGGCGCAAGGAAGAATAGTCCAAAAGGAATCATTTGTGCTCACACTTTCCAAAACAACACAGGCCAAAGAATCCTTCTTAGAAATTTCTGGATCTTGTCTAATAATACTGAATAGCAAAATATTATGTTCCTTAACCTCACTGGTTTTCAGTTACAAGGTGTGGATCAGTATCAGAGGGAAGCAATACTTCCAGAAAGCCAGAAAAGAATGATGAGAGAAAAGAGAAGAAAGCAGATGCTAGGAGATGTTTCAAAATTAAATACAGAAAAACAGTAACAAAATTTCATGTTCAGAGGGAAATACTACTCTGGTCCCACACAGTTGCTATGCAGAGATTATAGAAAGACTACTTAAGAGGGAGGTGATTGGCCCTGATCAAATATTGGCAATGACTAGTTAAGCAATTAAAGCACTGGGATTTGAAGACCAGAGTAGAGACGCTGCCACTGAGCCCATCAAGAAGGGCATAACTGTCTGCAACAGTCATCAGAAAAGTACTTGAAAAGGCTACAAAGATGTCAGCAGAGATCTTCAAAGGCCCCCAAATCATATGTGATTGTTAACCCAGGAGACAACTGTAGTTCATGCATCACTAAGCAACAGAAGATGCCTGAACCATGATAATGTTTTATGATCTTAAAGATTTTCACTAAATTTGTCCAGAGATTAGGAATTTCCTTCTGTTCAGAAAAAAAAGCAAGCACAATCATGTTTTTTTCATCAAACATTATGCTCCAGAACAGTGCAATCATTATGGTAGTAGATGCAAAAAAAGTGACGGCTAGAAGCTCCATTACAAGAACCAGAAGCCATAAAATAAAAATAATTACCAAATCATAGAATGGTTTAGGTTGGAAGGGACCTTAAAGATCGCCCTGCCATGGGCACAGTTACCACCCACCAGCTTAGGCTGCTCAGGGCCCAATCCAACCTGACCTTGGATATCTTTAGGGATGGGGGCATCCACAGCTTCTCCAGCACCTCACTGCTCTCTGCATAAAAAAATTTTTCCTAACATCTGAACTAAATCTCTCCTCTTTCAGTTTAAAGCCATTTCTCCTTGTTCTATCACTATTAGATCATCTAAAATGTCATTCCCCCTTCTGCTTTTCATAAGCTCCCCTCAAGTACTAGAAGGATGTAATGAGGTCTCCCAGAGCCTTCCCCAAGCTAAACAAGCCCAACTCCCTCAACCTTTCCTCACAGAAGAGATGCTTCAGCACTTTGATTGTCTTCATGGCCCTCCTCTGGACTCACTCTAGTAACCCTGCATCTAAATCATGCTGGGGGCTAAAATAAAATGCCAAAAATACTTCCTCAAAGATATGGGCAAGTCTTCCTTCAGAGTTCAGATACAGATACAATATTTTGCAATGTTCATTCCTGTATTTGGATGCCTACTCGATTTCTACTGGCTTTTCTGACAAAGAAAGCACTAGTATTCTGTCATTTCTACAATGTGTGTATTTACACAATTGCCATTACACTTGATTCTCGTGTATAATATCCAGATATACTGAACATCCTATGCACAACTTCATGTAATGCTGTCATCCCCTCCATACTTCCAGCTATTTAATTGATCATTTTGCTTTATCCCCTTGAGAAGTTTACACAAATTATCACAGAATCACAGAATGGCCAGGGTTGGAAGGGACCTCAAGGATCATGAATCTCCAACCCCCCTGCCACATGCAGGGCCAATTATCTATAAATTCTGGTATTCAGTAAGTGAAGTCCTAAAAACTATAGAAATGTAATCATTACCAAAGCAAACCATGATGCTATGAAGCTGTATCTTGGGATACAGAGAGCTCTTTCCCAGAATATTCAACTCTATTTAGGACCAAAGATAAACATGTTCTTTTACATTGCAAAACATTGATTTGAATGGTTGCTTTTCTTTCTGATGTAATTGATGCTTCAAACTAATTGTTTTCACACTCAATGGCAGTTCCAGTGTTAGAACAATCAGTTTAGGATGAAGCTCATTTTAATGCTGGTCCAGCAGCCATTTCCCAAAGTAATGAAGTCTCTACAGCTGACAATATATAAAGGATACTTACATAGGATAATAGCGCGGAGCAGCAACCCAGGAAACATCAAGCTTACCTCTCTCAGCTAGTTCTTATTATAATTAATCCCACTTAATCACAGCTGGGATGAGCTCAATTGCTTAGCTAATTGTGTTTGTGAAAACCTGATAGCATTTCACATCAACCTGCTATTTGGCAAACTCCTTAAACAGCTCACGGCATAACACAGACACAGAGCAGCCTGTCTAAATCTTATCAGGGAGTTATGAAGTTGATGAGCTGTTCTTCCTTTGCAGGACACACAAGACCTGTGCTTCTAAGAGTGTGGATTCTTCCTTTGAGCCATGAGAGAAAACTGCTTACAGGTCCCACTGTCATGATTTCCTCAGGACTGGAAAAGGCTAGTTTTTATTTGAATACTGTTGAGTGCTTGTCATGACAATTTGCATACAAATGTAGTTTTCTAAACTTCAGGGCAACAGAATCAGTGAAAGAAACAGTGATTTTCCTGGACAGTTTGAACTCATTCTCTCTTACGCAGGTCACTTTTGCATATAAATATTCTAACACATCATGCCCTGGACAGATAGGATTAGAAATAAAGTGTACGAAGACAAACGAAAGTATTCCTATTTAAAGAGAGAGGCAAAATTTGGTGCAAGACAGAAATATAACCCCAAAGATGGACAGCAGTGGCTTAAGTAAAGGGTCTAAAAGGGTTCAAGACTAATTGGCTGTTGCTAAGGTTGTGAAATATCCTAAATAACATGTTATTCTGTATATGGACAGTATACACAGCACAGCTTTTAGGTAGGAGTACCGGCTTCTGCTTTCTGGGAAGGCTGACTTGACCAGCAGGCAGATGAGACATTCAGGGCTGTTTTTTTTTCTCTCTCCATTTACCCAAAGTAAATCCAGACACAGAAACACTGCACATCAATTTCTCTGGCCAGAGTACAGCCCAGAGCTTTGAAACTTTGATAAAAATTCCTCCACAAGGTCAAAAATAATTCAGCTCATCTGAGAGTATTGCTGAGTCAATACAAAGCCCAGAGTGCAGAGGGAACACTGCTGTCAGTCAAGCTCCACTCTTCCTTACACCAGGGCAATGACTCAATCTAGGTCAGATGAGCAAAAGTCATGCCTTAGTTTCTGAGGCAGGTAAAAGTGAAGGCAAATTCATAGGAAGAAAAAGCGCATTTCTTGAATAAGCTGCTTTTCCTTTCTTTCCTTTCCTTTCTATTTTTTTTTAAATACTCCTAAGAGTGGAACTGTCCTTTGAAGTGAGATGTTACAAGTTCCTTTCATCTTTTCAATTCATTTATTTTCATCTAATTAAAAAGTACAACAATACTGAGAGGTTTTTGGCATGCATTTAGAAGTAGTTCATTCAGATCCTGTTTCTCACCTCTGAGAGATATTCCATATCACCTCCACATGAAACAACCATCTCGAAAAATTTCATTTTTACACTTTATAGAAATACACCTGTTTGTTCTAAATTGACTTCTGCTGGAATTACAATAGCACCAAGGGTATACAGTGTCAGGTTCACCACTGTAGGAACAGGCTCATTTCCTTTATGTCCACCTTTTTACGTTATTAATTGCCATCTCTGATATTAGCAGGGGAAGAGATCTTAATTGGTCTCACTGCTTCCTGACATCAAAAACCAACACTTGCAAAAGGAGCTCTTTTTTTTTTTTTGCTTTCCTTGAACTTAAAACACATCTTTACCAGGCCCCATTTAGTGCCCTGTTCTGCTCCCACTGAGACGCAGTTGTCAGGTATTTTTCTGGGCTGTCTGCAGCTCTCTAGAGGACAGGCTCCCTTTGCTCTGGCTTTGTCTCCTCACAGCTGATTCCATCCACTGCTAGCAATTTGCCAGTTAGTTACCTTCTTAGCTAGGTGGAACCTTGGCTATGCAAGCAGCAACAGCTGAGTGTTACCACAACGTCACTTGAGACCAACTATCCAGATGATGCAGACTTTCTGCACCCCTGCAAATAACACTTTCCAAACAGGATCTGATCCCCAGGTTCCTGCCCTTTGCTGTATGCTCTCTTCAGAGTGAATATCTTTGTTGTATATAGTGGATGCTGCTGAGATGAGTAAATAAAATTGGGAGATAGACCACAGATAAATCACTAAGCTTTTGTAAGAAGTCAACTTTTGCATGGCTGCCTACACAGGAGCATGCTGCAGGCAGACAGGAATTTAAATGTCAGGAGGGCAGTAATAAATTACAGACTCCTGAATAGGACACCTGCTTTCAGCACTTCAGCAGCTCTTTTTTACCTCTGTTAGGAGCATATTACACGTTCACAGGCAATGACTGGAGAACACTTACCCAGGGCCTGAACAACTGCCCTTTCTGGAGTACGAAATGGAATGAATAAATCAATCCATTATTATTTCTCAAATGTCTCTGCTTTTTATATACAATGCCTAACTGGCAATTTTGATCTCTATCTGTATCCAAAAATTCTTCCCGTTTTGCACAGACAGATTAGCAATCCTTCAGTCTATTACTCAGGTCAGTCTGAATGACACATTCTGATTTTATAGTTCCTCAGTGCTTTGCCTTTGAGTAAAAATTACACTTCTGAGAACACCACATCACAACTACCTTCAGCTGTATGCAATTTTTTAAAATAAAATTAGCTTTCTCCTATTATTTTTTCAACTAATAGTTTACAGGATTTTTTCTAAAATAAATTATTTAAACAAAAACTGTAGCCAGAAAGCATTTAAACCATGCAACAGTTTAGAAGTCACATCTCAAGGCTAATATCCTCCCCAACCAAGCCTTACACAAATACTCTACAGAATAGTAAAGCTCCTTTATTTTTTTCTTCACACAAGATCAATCGGTTACAAAAAGTCCTAAAATACATTTGTCACATGGCAAAGGTTCTCTTCCAACCTTGCAAGACAGGGCAAAGTGACTTCTTTTTGACAGAGGTGGAGGAAACAAAATAGTCTTTCTTTTCAAAATTCCACTGTGCAAACACAGTATTACCTTAAGGTATATAAAACACCGCAGAAGAGGACATTTCTTTAACATATATTAAACATAAAAGTCAGTCTCTGGAAACAGGAGCCCTGCTGGTTCACTGGCCTCAAATAATAGTATGTTCTGCTCTCAGCTAGCTAGCTTACAATTTACTCATTCATCTTAAATCATAATTTAATGTCAACAGTAAGGTGCAATTCACTGTGAGCAGGTTTCTTGCAAATCATTTCTGTATCTGGGTATTTAAAGTTTGATATGCATTATTTTCACATGATTAAATATCTATCATCCAAATATTCATACTTCTGCTTCCCATGGGAAGGTAAGATCCAGACATAACCCCAAGTAACAGTTAAAGTGAGCAATTTGCAAAGCATATTTGCATAAACTGTTCACTGATAAATTATGAGTAATGAATCATTAATAAAAATTCAAAACCTTTCTTTGATTTTCTTCCTAGAAGGAAAGGAAGGATGAAAGACATTCTGCAGATAAATTTTTCATAGGCAATAATCTGACCAGCTGTAATCACTTGTCCATATTCAGTATAAACAGATTTGTTTATTTCCTAATGAAGACAGAGATGCAATATTTCGTTTTTAAGGTACGCTTGATGACAAAGAATAACACTGTGATGAACTATTAGGGACAAATCAATTTAAAATTAGGCAGACAAAAAAGACTTCACTTAACATGAGTTCATTCTTAAGGATCCACACGTAACAATACAGCTGTCTAACCACATGTGACAGTGAGGCAGACACAGATCAATGACCTCAGATAATGGAGTAGTAACTTACCTCTAGATAACAGAGAAAAATCCCTGTAACTGCTTTCCAGTGTGTGGGCTCGGTCCTACAGAAAGATCTGTGTCTCAGAGCAGGGCTTACTGCAATGCACAAGACTTCTTTCCACCACTGACAGAAATGAGCTGGAGCACTTTATTTCTGTAAATTGCCATTACAAACCTTCAAGTCCATGTATTTTGTTACTGGGAACCAGAGAAGAGAATTCAAATTGAGAAGTAAGATTTAATTTTCTTTCTTTATAAACTGAAAAGAGTATTAAGTGGATGCTAGAAGCCTACAAGCATGTGTTGACAGGAAGAACACAGTATTACCACTGTTGTCTTTTCCTTCTGATACCACTGTGCACATGTGATTGTAGTTGGCAGCTTATGGCAACTAGGTGTAAGGAGCAGTAACAAGTGCTAAGCACCTACATTAAGTTTAATGTATGATATATGTACCAGCAACACCTTGCGTACCCAGAAAGGCTGGCATCTTGATAGGATTTGCCTTATTAAATTACTGCTATCAAACAACATGGATTCATAAGGAGATTTGATAGACAGTTTGCATGTTGAGACCTTTATGATTGCAGTAAAATTGCCAGAGTAGAATGCGAAGGGACAAATACAAGGGATACTTCAGCTAATAAGGCATTCCAAGGTGTGCCTGCAGCCCTTTTAGGCACTAGAGGTGTAGACAACTGAGATTTTCAATGAGGAAAAACATAGCCTTCCCCTCCCGCTCTCATACTTGAAGAAGAAATATTGGTAGAAATACATGCTACACCAACCTGGGGCATCCTGCAGTCATATGCTTTACTGCAAAACCTACAAAGCTGTCTTCACTCTTCGGGAGCTCAGAACTACTGTAATACACAGAACATTTTTCCACTTCTACATGACAAGTATATGGTAGTCAAATAATCAAGTTAGAAAAGACAGAGAGAGGTGAGAGATGGTGAAAACAAGAGAACTGGTTTGGACTGAAGTATCTCTGGTGAGATGATTCAAATAAACAAAACCAATTGTTGAGAACCTCCCGTGGGAAAAAGGGTTTTGGATAACATCAGATACTTTCCTCTCACAGAAATACGTACTACCTTCACTTTTTACACATAATTTCGAAAGCACAAGATGAGAAAATTTGTTGAGTTCAATCTTTAACATCAGAACCAGCAGCAAACAAAATTAAGTGCACACAAAATAATTACCTGTAATTTGGGCTTTGTGAGTAGTTATACAACATATTACAGAAGACTTTGACTGATGGAAGCTTTGATCTGAAGAACTGTAAGTTTATGTGGCACAGACATATAAGCAACCCAAAACAAGGCTTTGAGCTTGAAAGAGGCAAATTGAAACATTCATTGAATTACTTGGTCAGGAAAACTGGACTGAAGACATCGGGGACACAAATATAGAGGAGACCTAGAGGTACTTGAAGTCCAAGTTCAAAAATGCATGTAATTTGCACCCCAAAAATTGGAAAAGAGAGAGAAAAAATTCTAGAGAAAACCTCCAGAAACAACCTGCACTAAAAATGGTCTTAAGATTTTAGCACTGCTTGTAAAAGCTGATACGAAACCAGAAAAAGACTGCTGAAAAAAAAGAGGCTACTTTTGGAAAGACAGAAAGCACAAGGATGAAGTGAGAATTCCCCAGAGCCAACCTGTATTAGACTCTGATGAAGTAAATTAAACTGATCAGCAAACCATTATTTACTTAAAAGGAAAATAAAAATAATATGTAGCACATACAATATATAATAAGATAAAGAATATAAACAAAAATAATAAAAAAAGAATTATTGTTATTCAATGAGCAAAGAGGTGGGAGAGGAAAAAGGGCCTGAAAATCAAATAAATACTACTTGTCTTTTGTTTTTAAGGACTCTGAAGAAAAACATAGGTCAGGTCAGGGTGAGTCATGGCTGAAAGTGTGTAGAAAGTGTGAAAATTGAAGTTATTGCAACTGGTGTGGAAACTAACCTCAAAGGCTTTAATGTACTTCAGCAGAGGAAAACAGACAAACTATGTCCCAAAATAGTACGAAATTGACATAAAAACTCTCAAGTCCAGCAATACACACCAGTAAACAAATTTGTCAACACTCATATAAAAAGCATTAAATACAGTATTTCTGTTGAAGCAATGGAAACAAGAGTGATCCAGGTAACAGTGTGTTACGTACTTCTTGAAAACAAATTCTGAAGCAAACAATTAACTAAATAAAAGCAGGCTCCACCATGGATCACCAATGATGAACTTTGCCAATGGAAAATACAACCTAGAGAGGCTGCCTTTTGCAGAGCACACTGTTTTTCTGGGCAAAGGAAATGCAAAAGAACCAATTTATCTGTATTTCAGCAAAGCATTGCCTCTAGTGCCACATGAGAAGCTATTACAGAATAAGGATTATTGGAAGAGTGCTATAGTAGGCTAAGAAATTGTGCTGAAAGGGGAACTACTAAGCAGGGAAAAGGTTACTTGTTTAGTTCCTCCAGGACTTGGTATGGGACAAGTGTCTCTTTTAGTAGTAATGACCTTGGCAAAAAGGTAGTCGTAATGTGAGCATAAAACAGGCTTATGAAATGAAACCTGGAAATTGTCAGAGCAGAAGACAGGACTGTATACTGTATACAGAAAGAAACAGATCTTTCTGAAAACCCTAAAAATAGAAACAAGATGAAACATCCAGTGTGCTGTAATGCACAGTACATATAATATTATGCATAAACCATAATAAAGTTAGGGATTATTGACATTAGCTTCTGCCGAGGACTGTCATCTGAAGCAACACTCTTAATAGTTGATCAGATCAACTATCAGCTACCAACATCATAGTCAAGAAAACATGCAAGGATTTACAGATAGAAAAATGCTAGCTCAGTCAATAGAAGATCTGATACAATTTTCCATGGCATATTTTGTATGATGATCAGAGAAAAAGACAGACCATCTTATAAAAGTGTTCAGTTCGTTTAGTATGGAAGCCTAAATCTAGGCAGAATTGCTCTCAGTACGTCAAAAATAGAACAGGGGAGCAACAACCAGGGAAGAAATAGAGCTATTTAAGCTATGGGATAAAATGCAGATAAATGATCCGACTGAACACAGCGTAATGCAGACTGCAAAAGCATAATACAGACTGTAAATTAGAAGTTTTGTGTTCAAAATGAGATTACAGAACAGTTTCCCAACAGGATTAGTAGTAACAAAACAACAACAGCATGCCCTCCTGCCCCCCACGCCAAAGTCTAACATATAGGCTCAGTAGTAAAGAAGAGATTACACTGAGTGTTTTTGTCAGCAAACTGATACCATCACCCAGAAGGCTCCTGACACTCCTAAGAATCCAGTAAATGGAAATGCTGAAATACAACTCCTGTCAGTTTACTAAAGTGCAAATGAAATTACATAAATACCGAAGCATCTAACTTTGGGAACATCTTAAAACTTAGGAGTCATCCCTTCTGAAGATTTCCCATGACCAAGCCTGTTCCCACTGACTACACATTAAGGTGGCACTGTCTTGTGCAACATTGCTTGTACAGAGCTTGTGTCTAGAAAGAGCAGAAGCAATGCACTTACTAGCAGCTTTCTTTTCCTATAAATTCACAAGTATTCTGTTCCAGCCTGACAGTATGATTTATCAACTAGTTGCATATGCTCCCAGTAATGAGGTGAGGGTAGTGAGGAACAATAAGATAATTTTATTTAGATTAATTGTCATGGAAATAAAAGCTGATCTCGACAGCTGTATGATTTTACAAAATGATGTTAACACAATAAAAACACCCACTCCCATGACTGTTTTTGTCATGTAAAAGTGAAAAAAAAATCTCACTACCTCAATCATCACAAGACAGAAAAGAATTGTCAAGAAAGAAGATTGTACAGTGACATTTTAATGCAAAATACTCATTTGAAAAACACAACATGTACCATCATAGTATATCAGCTATTCTCTCTTATCAATAAAAGCACTTTCACAAAAAACACTAATCACACTTTGATGACTGTGTAATCCTCCAGTGTATTTCCTTGCTGAAAATAGAGAGGTTTTTTATATGCTATGGAGAGCAGAACAACAAATCTAAGACAAAAAGACAGCATGAAAGTTTCACAGAATTGCATAAACACAGTACTGAGAAAAATCTATGGTGTCTATAAAGAGCCCACCAGAGAAGAGTTCCTCTTAGTTTATTTACCAACCTACAAGTAACCAGAGCTGAAATGAAAATACTTGCTTTTCCACTGCTTGGCTGTTTCAGACACAATGCACAGGTATTTCAAGGACAGGCAGCCAGCTAACTGCAGCTTGTACAATGATAGGAAGTCTTGTATAAGAAGAAATATCCAATGGAAGACTAAGCTTGCTCCAAATATAACAGTGTCTCCTGAGACTTGCTAACCACTGGAGATAACTAAATATGGAAGAAATCAGGTAGCTCTGCATTCAGGGAATTCCTACCAACACACAGGAAGTATCACTGCACTTGAAAGTACGCTTAGAACTATGTAAATAATTAAGTGCTTTGCAAAAACATTTTTAGGAAGATAGGAAACAAAGAAAAAAAAAAAGGAGGAATAAAATAAAATCCCATGCAGTGAGTTGATGTAGGTTCTGACTGGCTATAAGGGCACCATAACACTGTGTCACAGCTGGGTGGTAAATGGGCATGTAACGTGTCCAGCCCACACGAGTTGCCAGGTACTCACACTTCCCCATAAAAATGAAAACAGTCTGCCTGGGAACTCCCTGATAGCATGAAGCGTTGCAGTGGAAACCAAGTACGAATTTGGAGAGAAAGGCAGATGGAGTTGCCATTCATAAACATAGTACACAGCTTATTGGGAAATACAGAGAGCATATTGGATATATGTATATCCAAATACAGCCTAAACACCAACCACTCAGTATTTTAGTGGTCAGAGGAATCTCTGATTTTAACACTAGTTTTCTGTGTCAGAGACCTGTTATGTCATATAAAAGTCCCGCATGCTATCCTAAAATGATATAATCAGTGGGTCACTGCAATGTTTTCTTTTTCCAATACAACTATTCACAGAATTAACTTTAAATATAAATCAGATACTTCAATCCTTTGCACATGTAGAAAAGCTCATATAAAATCTAGTAAGACTTGTCAGGCCATTCACTATTTTGATATATCAGCTATGCTTTGCGAGACTTCTTTCCGCCACCCTCCCTTCCCCATATATGTAAATGTTTGCCTCACAGAATACAATTACTGAAAAAACTCAGTTGAGATTAGATTTCAGTTATAATTAATGATGAATGTGTCAAAGTATTATGATGTTGTTTATCACGCTGCTTGCAATGCAATTTAGTGCAATAATACTAAGACTTGCTATGTGACAGTTATTCAGCATTTAAGTCTTCTTAAGAGGCTCTACAGAGCATCCTGAATGCTAACTATGGGAAGATTATGTTATACAAAAGCAGCTTCAGGCAAAATGTGGTGACAAGTTGCTAGAAACCAGCAATAGCTCTTAAATCTTATGTTATCTACAAGATGAAATATAATAATTAAATGATCTAGACATACTGTAAAGCTAATGAGAAATCCAAAGGATAAATTTAAAAACTTGCATTAATAGGGCAATTTGGCCATATGAGGAAAAAAAGAAAAACTTATTTGTTTTTTCAGTTATAATTTCTTAAAAGATTTCTTCCTTTTAAAAGTGTTCATACACACAGAAGATGGGAAACTAAGATCTCAGGGGGCAAAAAAAACCCAAAAAACTTTGGATGCCAGAGACAGCTCAGGGTATCTCACGTAAGTCTTAGCTGCCCTGACTTTTCTTTTTTCCCTCTCTTTGTAGTCACTAAATGCATTTCCTTTCATCTCAGATTAGGTTAAAGAAATTTTTCCCTCTCAGGGGATCCCTATTGAATGTTTGTGTGTAGGTTTGTGAGACTCATAGCAGAACTTGGGGTGTATTCACTGCAAGTCTGCAGTGATGAGCCACATGCCGGCCCAGCTCAGTGCTTCTCCTCATCACCTCAGATTTGAGTGGTTTTCCACATGTTGCCCATGACAACGAAACAATCATAACTGATTGCTGCATGTCCTGATCGAGAAATTAGCAGGCATGGAGGGAAACAATAAAGAATATGCTCATTCATTTTGTATTGATAAAGGTTAAAATGTTTTAATGCTAGTTCTTTTCTCGATGCAAGGAGTGACTTTTAAGTGAACTAGTAGTAGAGAAAAACAGTTCATTTAGGAATGCTGTTTTTAAATTGCAACATGATGGAAATTCAGACTTAAAATCAAAACTGCACATAAGGATTGGCTTGCTTTAAGTTTTCACTACACAATAGCATTCTGTCAATATATATCAGAGCATTTCAGTTCACTAATGTGTTGTAATTTCATCCTGCAAAAGTCAAATATTCTTCAGAGACTCAATTCTACCCTCTGACTAAAAAGCACAATTCTCCACAAGTTCTTCTGAAAACAAACCAAATACTTAAAGAGCACTGAGCTCAACAGCCATAAAATACATGTAATCTTGCATTGAGTTCTACCATTCCTGTAGGAACAATTCTAAAACATCATTTCATTAGTATAAACCTACAGACGTATCTATTACTAACATCTCGTTACTACGTCTGGAATGTAAAGCAAACAAACAAAAACAACTACAACAAAAACCTCTAATTCTTGTTGAGTTATAACTTCTTCAGATAATCGATCATCTATGTTTTACTAACAAGCATGTGTTCTGCTTTCTAGCAGACCTTAGCTACAGACAAGCAAACTTGCTCTTTTAAGAGTACTTTGTGCCTAATATTGCCTATTTTTTTACAGAAAGAACATATCTGATAATACATTGTCAAGATTTCACCTAATGCAGACTTGCAGACTTGTTTTTAAAGATACATTTGTTATTGGAAT
Source organism: Lagopus leucura (assembly GCF_019238085.1). NCBI lineage: Eukaryota > Metazoa > Chordata > Aves > Galliformes > Phasianidae > Lagopus > Lagopus leucura. Next base: position 28,437,046 of record NW_024962263.1, read on the forward strand.
TCAGTTCTGCAGATAAAATGTTTAATAAAACTTGACTAATGTCTTTGTTCAATTAGCTACCATACCATCAATTGAAATTCTGGTGTTCAAACTTACTGGAACCATTTCAAAGGCTCCTTTGAGAAAAACAGAATACATCAGTGAGGTAAGTGGAAGGTTTTCAGGAGGTATATCATCCTGTATTGGCACATCCATCATCACAAAAAGCTTGGAAAATTTTAAGCGATGCGAAAAAGAATCAGCATTTTTTACCACCTTATGTCACCATAATAACAAATGCAAATACGTGAATGGATGGAAGATAATACTGATTATCCACGTTGACAGATACTGCTTAGCCACAGAGAGCCTGGCAAAAATTGACTCGAGAAGCACTAGTCCCTGGTCTAAAGAGTGCACACACAGATTTAAGTGTGAGCCCCAGAATCTCTGAATCATTGCAGTGACACCCCTCTTAGCAGCAGAATGCTCTACAGCACTCACTTCTTCTCTATACCAGAGGATAGTTTTAACCATGTACAGTGTTTGCACTAGTAGGATGAGACAGAATCATAGAATCACAAAATATCCCAAGCTGAAAGGGACCCACATAAGGACCACTGAGTCCAACTCCAGGCTCCACACAGGATCACCCCAAAATCAGACCATATGTCTTGAGAGAGTTGTCCAGATGCTTTTTGAATTCCAGCAGCTCACTGCCTTGGGAAGGCTTTTCCAGTGCCCAAACACTCCCTGGCGCAGACCCTTTCCCTGACCCCCAGCTGCCCTCCCCTGATGCAGCTCCATGCCGTTCCCTCAGACCCTGTCGCTGTCACATGCAGCAGAGCTCAGCGCTGCCCTTCTGCTCCCTGTGAGGAGCTGCAGCCGCCATCAGGCCTCCCCTCAGCTCCTCTGCTCTGGGCTGAGCCAACACAGGGACTTCAGTTGCTCCTCAAATGTCTTCCCCTCTACACTCTTCATCAGAATGGCAGCATGCTCCCTGCTTTAGCTTAAATCACGGGTGTCAAGAGAGGGATGGTGCCCAAGGGACTGGCAGGAGCCCATACAACAGTTCCCACCATGTCCTTATGGAGTATCAGTGAGAAATCGCTTTGTTGCCTTTGCTTGCTGTTTTGCCTCGAAAAAATAGAAGCTACTATTTCTCAATTAAAAATAAATAAATAAATAAGGTTTTCATTAATGTCAAGGAAGTCATCTTGACTTCCTTCTGTGCTTAAGGGGAAATATATGACAGTTGTCTTAGTTTAGAGTTACAGTCAAACTCAATCCTCACAAACCATCCACTGCTATGAAGAAATGTGACTTAGGTTACTTGAAATTTCTTTCCCATATACCTGTGAGGTACACGTGCTCAATGTTTATCCTGATTAGCCCAAACTGGACATCTTCCAAAACACAGCTCATATTCTGAATCAGGGCAGCCAAGCGTTCAGCTTGGGCAGCTCCCCTATGCTACCCTGCACAGTGCCAGCTCACTGCTACTTCTAATACCTTTCATCCTTACAGGAACATTCCTATAAGGAGATGATAACGAAATACATGCGGTATCCATTAGCCTAAATGCAACCATAAGTTTCTCATCTTCATATGCGTGTTTTCCTCAGTCACTAGCTGAAAACAAATCTTCATAAAGCTCTTACTGAACTTTTTGCAATGTTCTCATCAGGCAGATGAATATTATTTTTCCATTCAGTGAAGGCGAACCGAAGCCTAAAAAGGGGAATGCTGGGGTCTTTGTTCTGATATACTACAGGTTCCTTTTTCAGGTGCTACTCTTTTGCCAAATGCTTGCAACGTTGGATTTCAGAATTTAACACTGGGTAGGGGAATAAAATCCACAGCTACTTTCAAAAACAATGTTAAGTAGCAAAGACACTTCCTAAATCCAAACAAATAAAAAGATTATGCAACTTGTAGAAGAAAGATGGTCCAGATCTCTCAAATCCTAAGAATGGCCATTAGTTATAGGTAATTACTCCTTAGTGGAGTCAAAGTACACCACCAGACTGCGTCCTAAATAAAGAACAGCAGATAATCAATATGTACATCTAAGATACAAAGCTGTACAGAGAGATTGCATAACAACAGGATTTTATCTGGAATAGAACAAGAATTCCCTAGAGTAGAGAAAGAGAAAATATTTAGTTTCAGCATCTCTGAAAAGCACAACTAATATGACTGTTAAACACGTGAAGATTGCTTTAAACTACCAAGGGACTATTTGAAAGCAACATAAAGAAGATACTGTCAAAAAAATAATGCCACCATACAGACAGTACTGTACTTAAGCTCTATTGGTCAGTAATGTTTAGAGGCATGTGACCAAATAACGGGCTCTCGTTGGCATCCGTTGAGCACTTCACAGCAGGATGCAACGTGGCACCACAAAGCATTTCTTAGCTTGTAAGATGTAAAATAAACAAATAATCATTTATTTACTAGATACTTTTTTCTTTTTCTTTTTTAAAAGGGTTGATAAATCCTTCGGAAACAAGACAGCATAGGTGCAGTTGTTGAGCATACTGGATACATTTATACTTGCTTTAAGAGAACACAGTAAGCTAGCATTATTCTAGCTGTTCTACCTCCTTAAGTGCTTAGACACATATTAATTAGTCCATGGCTAATATTTATGCTAAATAAGTTTTTGCACTGATCCCTCCTGGAGACAGTAGGCCCTCACACAGCTCTCTAGAAGACTTCATACATATCTTGAAAAGTATCTATTTTTCTTGGGTTAGCAGAATATCCATCAGACTCACCTACTGGGTAAATGCAAATAAACTATGCTTGCATCAGCATAGGTAATTTATAATTAAGGAAGTAGCACTGTTAGCAGTGAATAGTCTCTAGCCTAACAGAAACTGACAGAAAATTGATTCCAAACTAGAAAAGAAGTCTTCACGTGTGAGGCTAGTTTTGAAGTTGAACGAGCTAAACTACATCATTTGTTGGTGAGAAAACATGCTGATAGGACAGTCTCAATTTAAGCAAAATATGTCATAAAGAACAGAAAAATCTGTATTTACTTCCAATACAGTCAGCTAAATTCTCATTCTTCAACAATGAACACAATGTGGCAAGAAAAAGCTAGAGATAAACTAAATTGAACATAGCGTAATTATATATAATTGTAATTGAACTAGTAATTCTTTTTCTTAATTTGAGTCTTTATCAAATGTCTGAAGAAATATTTATAATGTAACTGTTATGCACAGTGGCACTATAATAATTCACACTGCAAATATAGGGCATTTTTTAAAGCTTTTCTTAGGAGTGAAGTATCATCAGGGCTTTGCAAAACAAAACAGAACAAAACAAAAACAATGGAGAGAAAACAGAATAATGAGTCAACATTTCACTGGGATAATCTTACAAGGAAGATCATAAAAACGTAATTAAAAAAAAGCCCACAAAACTGTCACTAGTATTTAGTCTGAATGTCAACATTTTCTAGCAATGCTGGGTTTCTGCAAACAGGATTATTATTGATGCATATCATATATGCCAAGAAGGTCTTATTCTCTTATGATGATGCTGTAAGGAAATGCTAAAAGGGAAAAGACAAACTTTGAACTTTTCATAAAGAATTCCTCATTTTAAATGGTAATCAAATTGCCAGGGTGAAAAGGATTCAAGGTTTTATCTCTTCATTGACTATTTTCCCCTCAATTGAGGAAGTAATTAAAGTAAAAATACTATGACAGAATGTTGGACATAGTGTAAGGTAATGCTGTCTTCTTGGATCTGCCCAGAGCCTGAAAGAAGACCCAACAGGGCTCTGCACCTCCAAATGTATTTGTGGTTGTTTAGATAGGTACATTATTAAACAAACATCAGAAAACACAACAGACATCACGCCTCACTGAATTTTAATTGCCTGAGGTTGCAGAATCAGGTCCAGCTTTAAGTGCAAGATGCAGTCTAAAAAATCAATCATTAATGTAGACACTGTTCACCTACACTGGGTATATCAAAATTAAAAAAAAAAAAAAAAAAAAAAAAAAAAAAAAAAAAAAAAAAAAAAAGCACAAAAAATAAAACAGTTCCAAAATGATACTGCGAAGTGTACTTCTTTTTCCTAATTATTTTTAGAATTAGGAATTGTTCAAAGATGCATTATAAATGAGATTATCTTACTTTCCTCCTGTGCTGTTTAGGTTAATGTCACACAATGACTGTCAGGAAAGTCTTACTATTTTTTCCTTTATTTTCTGCAAAGTGAAACAGATGTCAAAGATATTTTCCCCTCTGGAAAACAAAGAAACGGTACTGTCACTGCTTTCTTTTTTTCTTTCTTATTTTTTTTTTCTTCCTGGAGATTGGTAATACATTTTGTAATTATTTCACTGTGGGATGTCAAATCACTATAGTATTTGAAGGCACAAAGTCTCTATTGTAATTGATAAGTATATGTTCCAGTGCAAATGAAGTTACACTATGCTTTGTCTTAAATTTAAGAACTGAATTTGATCGCTGCAATAAGACTATTCCCTAGAAATCAAACTTTGTTAGAATTCTGTTTTCAGCTTAAGGAGAAATGGACATGAAGCAGAAGGCAGTGTCTGGGTGTTTATTTTCAGGAGAGAACTTACCAGCCTGATTTAATGGTGTCTAAACCTTGTAAGGCAAGTTCTGTAAGGAGTGGTATATTTCCCAGCTGTAGCAGTTGGAGCAATAAATCAGGTTACTGCAACTCATGAGCCTTGCCTCACCTGAATTTTCAGACTGTCGTGACAACAGCTCCCACATCTTTTGAGTGCCATGGGCAAGGATTTGGCTCAGGGCTTCTGGTTACATCACCACGTGCAACCTACAGCGCAGGCTTAACATTGCTACTCCTCTGCTGCTAAAATAACAGAGGTGGGTACAGTGTATGTTTCCAGTTTTTCCCTAATGAAACTTTGAGATCTTGTCATGTATTTAGGTTTTAAAATGGAAATGCACTGGCACAAGAAAAGTGTAAGAAATATTTTCCTATTAGCACTCTGAAAAAGCAGCGTATGCCTGGAAAGTTATCAGTGTGATCAATCAGCTATTACCACAGAAAGAGCCAAGGATCACATTTTTTATTCTCAGGGCAGTACCGCTCAAAGCCTGTTTGAACCACAAGGAGCCTTATAACAGTCACCCTATGACAGGTTCACTGAGTTGATACGCTGATGTTTTCTGTACCATCAAGTTCTTCCACTGCTTTGTAAACTTAATCTGTAACTGAAATCAATACACACCTCAGCGCAGCTCAGAGAAATGGTGAAGAGGCTCCTGTTTTTATTTCCTCCTCCTGTCACTAGGAGCTGGGCCAGTGTCCCTGTTACCTTGGGTGTTAACCAAAGCTGCTATCTTAAGTATGTGCTGAGGAAGAGGAACAATTTAAGGGAAAAATGCCCATCATGCAACGTGTTATATCTATCCACGTGGTTTATTATTTGGTCAGTAACTCCATGAAAGAAGTCAGCAGGGCCATAACCTTGTTCTTGTCTGTGTGTATATAGTTTTTCTTTCTGTACACATAATTTACACCTTAAAAATGTGTTGTCAGTACCATTAGTGGACATAACTACAGAAAGAGAATAGTGCTCGTTCTCCTCCCCCTCCAGGACACCCACACATGAGCTAATTTGGCAGCCCTGCCAAGTGCTTTTACACCTTTCAACATGCCACTACAGATAAAGCACGAGCCCCGCTCACTATTTAACTATGGCTGGGCTTGTTACATTCCTCACCTACCTGGGGAAAAAAATGTTTCAAAAATCTCAAATTAATGGATTATTAATCTTTAACTGGAGAAAGAAGCAGAGATAAGAAAAGTTTACTTAAATAAGATGTTCTGCTGAGAATTCTTACGATCATATAAATTTTTAACGTTCCTGTAGCCATTCAAATAGCTAAAGGTAGATCTCGTTGGCTGTTAAAACTGCTTCATTAAGTACAAAATGATCTCTTCAAGATTCACGTTCCCCTCTTTAGCTCATAATTTAAATAAACCAGGCTAGGATAAGAAATCTTCCCTTATCTTCGACTCACAGTTCTGATTGCCAAGCATTTGTGTTCATCAGGCAGGAAGGGAGATTAAATGAGAACTTATTCAGTACTCCCTGCACGACAGAAGTATGTGGTAACTTACATTTTCCTGCACATAGAGGACAGAAATGAAATCCATATTTGCTATATTTTAAGCACAGTTTTAGTATAAGGTTGATTCATCAAACAATCTGAAAACTTCATACAGATGATCTTAGAAATCTACTGTGGCACGCACAATATTACGCTCAGGATCTGGTGATATTAACAGAAGGCATTATTTTCTGTATTCATATATATTTCTGTATTACAGAAACCTTTAGAGAACATAAAATGAATGCATCCTGATTCTATATTCCTAGACATATTTCATATGAATGTAGACTGTGAATGTATTCATACCATGGACTTTACTCTGTGATAGGAAGAAGGATTTATAGTAAATATTTAGGAGGTCTGCTATAAACTCACACAAAGACAAGGACATTGTCTTTGAACAAGAGCAGCACAGTACAGCTTGAATTTGCATTTAGTACAGAAGCTGAACACAGTCCAATGTCCATTTTGATGGATATACAAAGAAAATCATGGATGTACTAAACATTCTCAGAAAAAAAACCATATTGTTAAGACAAAAAGAGCTTCATTATATTCTATTACTTAAAACATTTTGTTGGCCAAGTCCTTTATAGATGTCTGTTTGAAAGTTAGCCATATCACAGCATTTAGTCATGGAATCTTAGAATCGTTGAAGTTAGAAAATATCTCTAAGGTCTAGCCCCACCATCTACTTAACACCTATATTGCTCAGTAAACTATGTTCCTAAATATGGCACCTACATGTTCCTTGAATACCTCCAGGGACAGTGACTCCACCATTCCCTGTGCATCCTGTTCTGGTGCCTGACTGCTCTTTCAGAGAAGTTCTTCATAACATCCACCTTGAGCCTCCTCTGGTGCAACTTCAGGCCATTCCCTCTCATCCGATCGCTATTAATTGGGAGAAGAGGTCAACCCCACCTTGCTACAACCTCCCTTCAGGTAGTTGTAGAGAGTTATAAACTCTCCCCTGATATTCCTCCAGACTAAACAATTCCAGTTCCCTCACCAACTCCCCATAAGACATTTACTCCAGACCCCTCACAGCTTTGCTGCCCTACATGCTCTAGGACCTCAATGTCTTTCTTGTAGTGAGGGGCCCAAAACTGAATACAGCACTCAAGGTGCTGCCCCACCAGTGCTGAATAAAGAGGGATGATAACTTCCATGCTTCTGCTGGCTGCACTAGTTCTGATACAAGCCAGAATGCCATTGGCCTTCTTGACCACCTGTGCACACTGCTGGCTTACTTTCAGCCAAGTTTTAACCAATACCCCCAGGTCCTTTTTGCACCACACAACTTTTCAGCCACTCTACCCCAAGCCTGTAGCGTTGTCTGGGTTTGTTGTGAGCAAAATGCAGGATCCAACACTTGGTTTTGTTGAACTTCATCCCATTGGCCTCAGCCCATCAATCCAGCCTGTCTCTGGATCTCTCTGCGGTCCTCACTAAAATTTATAATTGCACTTAGCATCTTTAGGTGTGTGTGCATTAACTCACTGCAAAGCCATCTCTCAGCGACTGAGAATGGGAATAGTAACATCTCAAATTTAAAATTCAAGGCAGTCAAAACAAGCAGGCAGGAAGGTTTCCTCAGTTATTTGTCTACTACTGGTAAATCAACCACAGTTATTTGCTTATGTGTGTTCTTATATACATTGACATACATAAAAACCCTAATTCTTCAGAAAATGCCAGCCAAAGGGCATGTGCCTGCTTCTACTTTTTGATCTAATTTAATCATCACATTCATTAAATGCCAAGAGCGTAATTCTTATGAACAATTAGGGAGGCAGTTTTCTTGCTCATCCTCAATTCAGTAGCAATTCGTCTATGAAAATCAACTAGAAATGGCTAGATAGTGAATCAATGATAATTTGTGTACTTTTAATTGCTTTAAATGATTAAAAGGGATTAAATTTGGCATAGAGAAAGTAATCAAAGGTCTCCTGTTGAGTCCAACAGCAGATAAATTGGACCAAGAGGTCCCTACACAGCAGTTCTGCCACTTTCATCCCAGTGATCTTACGCTGTTCTCATTTACTGCAGCACATTTCTGGAAGCCTGTGAATGCTCTTCCCAAGCTTTTAGCACAACAGAGGACAACCTCTCCAGGGGTAAAGGTGCTGTGCCAACAGAAGACTATAATATAACAGGTTAGAAAATGCAAAAATTTGAAGTCTTGAAAGCCATGGTAACAAGAATGAGAAAATGCGTTGACCTTGCAAACACTATAGAGCAGTGCTAGTACCAAATTGTTAGAAAATATGCAACTTTTTTTGTGCTGTGAAAATATGACCGAACACTAAAACTTACATAAAATACAAGTCACATGTAAATTAAAGGTTAGTTATGAATTTTCAATCAGATTTTGACTGAAAGATGTCTGCTTTTTGCATTAAGAAATGACCAACAGTTATGCTTTCCCATGAAATATTTGCATTTCAGTGAAACAGCACTCAAAATTTCAACAAATGGTTTTAACAGTACTTCTCAGAATGAGCATTACAGAGGTTCTGGTACTTTCATGCAACAATTTTAAAAAGAATAGCATTCCACTACTTGTGATTTATTTAATACCTCTAGAAAGATGAGCATGTATTCTCAGTGTATAAACTTGAAACTAAAAAGTGCATCCAAAAAATGTAACGTCTAGCTACGGAGAAAGGAAGTACAGGAATCACAATCAGGGAATATTCCTGCACTACTGGGTAGTAGTGCAGTATCCAATCTGGGTATGCACAGTAAGATTTTTCATGCAGCAAGAAAAAAATTTAGGTGTAAAATAATAAAATAACTGTGAGCAAATGTCTGATATCCAATCACAAAGAGCACTTCCAAAAGGCAGATTTTGTATATGACACCTACAAATTCTCAGGAACATCCAGGTCATATAGAGGACCGTTTACAAGCAATGAAAAACAAGGTACTTTTTAGGATATCCACTGAACCCAACAATACTAACGTAAACCCAGAAACAATGATAAATGGATTAATATGAGGGCATTTTTTCATAGCCAGATGTGCAACATTCAAAAAAGACAGGACCACAGCTACAGTCATTTTTTTTCTGACACATGGCAAAACAATGTACACTATCCTTATCATCTTACACAAACCAAGCCAGACCACTGGACTCAAAATGCTAATGTCTTACTCAGTTACGGGTGCTTTCTAAACTACACTGGCAGTCAAATCAATATTAAATTCATTTCCTTAAAAGAAAAAGCCTCATATGTAAATATCACATATGTAAAATCTTATTTTGAAAAACTTCTGTCACCCGGGGATATGATTTGAACAAGATTAGAATGGAGTGTTCAAGTTGACACTAGAAAAAGGTTGCTGAACCATTATCAATCAAAGATGACTAGAAATAACTTACTGTCCACATACTGGTATAAGGATTATGTTTTTATATGCATGTACACGCTTTGCAGAGTTTGAGAAAAGCTAATCTAAGGTTTGTTTTATCTTTTAACTTCTGTTTCTCAAGACAAACACAGAAAATCTAGTACTAACCGTGGCTCTAGTTCTTTGTTTTGATACGCTATTTCTAAACTAACTCTTCATGCAAAATATAGGAAAAACATAGATGTGCAACAAGATAAAAACATAATCTAACATGAACAGTAGCCTTCTTTAATACTGATCAGGACTTCAGCACACCAGCACTCATTTACAGGATAGGTTGGGTTAACTGGGTTACTGTTACTTAGCTATAGTTTGTCTTGCTCAAGAAGACAGACCATACTAAATCTGTCGTTTACCAGAACAGAGTGCCATTTTTCCTCATGTAAACTGGTCATATATTACTGTATATATCGAGACCTATCAAGACGATTCTAATTTAGAACAAAGTGAGTGCTAAAGACAGTTAGATTCATACTAACCACTTCCTAGCAGTGGATGTTATGAAGAAAAATCCATACAATTTATATTGCTGAACTCACAAACTGTTGACATCAGCAGCAATCCAAAAATGAAAAAAAAGGCCATTTCAGACTACTACCTGGAAGCATAACTGCAAAATGTCTGCCATAAAGGATAATGTAGGAGATACAATCCACTCAGCCTAAGTACTTTCCCAGCTGTAACTCTAAAACTTTTTATCATAAAATTCACCAAAAATAAAGCTATTACAATCATTTGACACAGCTATTAAACCATAGCAGATGTTATTTGATAATATAAATGCCTAGATGTGGAAAAAGTGGATTATAATAATGCTAGAGAATCTGTCTGATTTTTTTTAATTGAACAGACTGAAATGTGGCAGCCAAGTGTTTAATCAAATTGGAGTATTTCCTGTGCCTGTAAATTTTTCTTATGCGTGAAAGTCGGGAAAGATTATTAAATCTTTTTTTTTTTTTTTTTTCTTTTTTTTTTCCCCTCAAGAGCCTTAATATTTTCCTTTTTCTTCTGAATTAAATCTATTTGAGACTCCTGGAGATGTTTCTTTCACGGGTTCCCATGAGTACAACTGCCAGATGCACTCTTGCATACATTTGACTAGTATGAATATGAAAAAAATTAAGAACAAACCCTATGTTTGTATTTGTAATCTTCAAATACTAACCTGAATGAGCTTATCTAAACATTTGAAGGACGCTGGCTTCATATAGACCACTTTTCTCAGTAGTGACCGCTAAACTTGTTAAAAAAGTAGCTCTCTGTAACTTAGCTATAAATAAAATATAAAAGAAGATTGATACCACATAAGAAGCCACATAATCTGAGTCATAAAATTTAAGACTGTTCTGTGAGTCTTCTGTTATTAAACAGACCATCCTTTATGGGCATTTCATCTTGCTGTCATATTACAAATACGACTTTATTTACACTGCAAAAATATATCCTCTTAAGTGACAAGACTTGTCTCTGATGCTACTGACAAGTCTAAGTCTGATCTTCAAGAATACCTTTCAAAAAAGAGTTTTGAAGATTGATGCGGAGTGAAAGTCACTGTACTTTAAAAAATACCACTGAAAATGAGAATCTCTTTTGAAAGTTCAGGTATATTGTTGCCACACGGATATACGATCGTATGTTTTAATCTCCTTCCGTGGAAACTTTGTGATTAAGATCATGGATTTTGAGAAGTCCATACACGACAGACTGAAAACCACTGATTTTTAATACCTTCTTCCAGAAAAGAGCAAATAAAAGCAGCAAGAAGGGTTAAAATAAACTCGTGACACAATAATGCATTAGAATGTTACAGAAGAAGAAAAGCTTTCTCATTTTCCACCAGGCATTTTTGAACGTAACCTTACCATGAGTTTCAGCTGGGAATGGGAATATTTTACCACTGTATAATGATTACTAGAATTGAGGGCAAAATTTAAGAGGAAACAACCAATTTTCCAACAATGTTGGAAGAACTCAATTTGGACTGCGTTCAGCCAGTAGTTATAATTGCCAGCCACTCTACCAATTAAAAGCTTGCCATTCTTTCCTGCAATCTTCAGGTATTTCGCTTTGTCATTGTCAATTAGGAAAACAAACAAACAAACAAAAATCCCAAAGAAGTACATTACTTACAGAGTTCAGTAAGACAAAGCTTATCTTTCCAGGTCAAGTGAAACTTTCCACATTGATCTGTAGTGATATTTTCACAATCTTAGTATCATTTTGACACAAATGTTCTGTTCTGCTTTTTTCTGTTTGTCCTCTCTGAGCTGCCTTATCCACCCAGCTCTACATCTGTCCTTTCCCCAAGACCTTAGCATCCATCAGGCCAGTGGCTGATGCTGAGCTGGTCAACCCTTTGCTACACTAGCAGGAATAGGGAGTGGGAAAAACCCCCACTAATGGCTAGAAAAAGCAGCAAGTGCTTTTCTGGGGAAGGATGGAGGATGTGTGGAGGATTTATTCTTTCTGCACAGATGCAGCTGTGTCCATGAGGGGCCAGCAGTACAGCCAGCAGGTACTCCTGCCCTAGCTCAATGCTTTTGCACATCTGCACTCTGCAAATCAAAATTCCAGTAATCCCAAAGGAAGCAATAAATTTCTATAGCCAACACGGAACAATTTCAGCATCACTGTGAAAGCATTTAAAACACACACACACACACACACACATACACACAGGACGATTTAGCATGTAAGAAGTAGGTTAAAATACTGTTAAATATATAAGTTGACCCCCTGACACTAGTCACGGCTCTTCAGTAAGTCTGCCTTAACTTCTGCTTTTGTCTCTAAGACTTCTGCAGTCAAACAAAGAGAATTATACTAATTATACACTATACCATGGAGTATTTACAGCAATTGCTGTTCTTGAGAACTGCCTGAGGTAAAAAGAGAGAGCAAAAGCTTTAATTCCTGTACTTTGAAGTGAATCAATGCCTTAACATTATCTGAACAGGACTTGCATGTTGTAAATACTGACTGGGTCAAACAGCCAGTCTCACCCTTTTACGTGATAATAGCAAGAACAAATGTTAAGGGGAAAAAAAGTGTAATTCTTACGCTGAACAAGCTACCATTGTTTTTTCTCATATATCATATATGTAAATCAACCACAAATGTAAAATCTGCAAAGCACAAAAAACCCACTATGAAATAAATTTATTACCAGAAAATGCTATAAAATCCCAATAGCTGGTGCTACAAATTTATAAAGTTTCTCAAAGAAGACTTAGGGCAGGGGTTTGATTCTAAATTTGAGTCTAAGAAATCCCTAGGGTGAAACTGTATCATGACAACTTGCTCACCACAATGACTGCAAATAGGCCTTCTAGCTCAGGCAGGATTTGCACTGTATTTGATCAAAGGCAAAAATCAAGCCCTGGTATAGAACAGAATTTCTTTCTTCCTTGCTATCATCTCAAAATACTTTATATTTTAAGACCAATCCATTTTATAATGAGCTCCAAATTTTTCTTTTATTTAAAAATGCATGCATTCTAGCATCCTAGCAATTCATAAGGTTTATTTCATAAGTCAATAATTCAGTGCCTGTTGTATACTGGGATGGAGACTGACATCAAATTGCTGGTTTATCAGTACAGATTGATGCTTGATAAGATTTACAAGAACCTCTGAGGGCTGGGCACATTAGGCATGTGACTGCTACTGGATTTCAGGGAGACAGCTTACTTCAGCCTTCTTTTAAAGGAGAAAATTTAAGAGAGGAAATTACTTCTTTTAAGTAAGAAAATTTGAAGTACAGTCTATATATCTTTGAATTTGTATTTTTTTTATTTTTGCTAAATATTGCTAAAAAGCATGCAAGATCTACCATTCTCCCACCCCAAAAACCCAATTCCTACCCATATACCCCAGTATTCATTTCCATGCTGTAGATTGCAGCCTAGGACAAAGACACTCCAGTGTGATGAAACAATTTTCCTGAGAGGCAATGTAAATTGCCTGGCACGGATGCCTCTCTGCTGAAGTAACCAAGTAGTTACAGCCAACTTTGCACTTGGGGAGGTGTCTGTCTGAACCTCTGTGGGAAGCGAAAGTGAATCAAGAACAAAAATGATCTCAAAGGATTACATTCGACTCACCAAAGTATAACCTTCAATTTATTCTAACTATGTTGAGTTTTTGGGCAATAAAGCAACTTCATTATTGGAAAAAAAAAAAATTATCTAGAATATTTAGAGTACAAAAATGATATATGAGTGCCACCTCAATAGTGAGATAAAAAATAGAGCAAAAGTTTTTGAGTATCAAATACTGAAGAACCTTGCAGACCATGGCAAAAAAAAGCCAAAAAAAAACAAAAAAAAAAAAAACCACCACCCTGAAAATGTCAACTGTCCCCTTCTTCCCAAGAAATAACAAGACAAACTGTTGGAAGCTTTCTATCAGGTACACTTCAGTAGAGAAGGGAAAAAGTGAAGGTTCTCTTAAGTCTTCTTACAGTTACTCAGAAAGCAAATATTCTCCTCCTTCACAGCTCTTGCTTTGAGAAACAGCTGTAGAACTTTTCAGAATTAAATTCCATCAGTTAAGTAAAAGTCTTTTATCTGTCTTTCCAACAGGGACAGCATCTGTGAGACTCCTACCCAATTCCACCCCATGCCCTCAGCATCTCATCTCTATGGGATAGTGGCACTTAAGAGGAGGTAGAGCTGACATCTTGGTTTCCTGTTGCCTGTTCAGGCTGGCAAGTCCCAGGCAGTCTATCAGGTGCAGAGGCAGCCTCGCAGTGAACACCCATTTGAAATTAGATGAAGACCCCTATCACTTCCCAAATACATCATCTGAAAGTTATCACTTCTGTTTGAAGGGATGGTTGTTGAGGAATTTTTTGGATTTAGAAATCCTTCTTAAGTGGTCCTGTTTGGAGATCTCAAAAAAAAATCTCAAAACCATGTAAGGACCATAACAATATGCTTTGAACAAGTAGTACTAGCACCATTTCAGCCACTTCTCACATTAAAAACATCCTATGGACGGAGCCCCAAGGGTGTGGGAGCCAGATGACAACGCCAGCATCAGTAGTCCAGCCCTTAGGTGATTTCTCAGTATTGTGAAGAGTTTTAGTGCAGTAAATCAGCATTTTCTACGCTGACAGAAGTATGCAATAAAACACAAGAGATAACTTCAACCAGGAAAATCAGCTTTTTACCAAGGGATTATAGAGATGTTCTACATCAATTACCCAGACCCAGGGTATTATACTCAATCCCTCAAAATGATAGCTGTTCTTGGGAACCTAGTAGTAGAGCCTTTGGATCCTAACTTTCTGGCTCCATTTTCCTGTCCTTTCCCTTCCTTTCAGCATGGACAAGCTCAGCACGCAATTGAGGATCCAAACTGTGTCATTACTTACACATCTGCACAGGTACACAGACTCCATCCCAACTGTATCTCTACCACAGTTCTCCACTGAGGTACATGGGTGCAACCTAATCAAGCTCATTTCCTGCAGAACTTTATGGATCTCACCTTTTATTGGCAAGTCATATACAACAGCCACTGAATAACTTCACAGATAGAAAGTTACCGCATCAAGAAAATAAAACACCTTTCCTACTGCTCTGGTTAAGTACACTGCATCATAGATTACAACAGTGTGGCTGCTGCTCTGGGACTGTCAAATCATCCAAGCAGAGGAGACAAGAACCACTAAAATTGGTCAGGGAGAAAATCACGCCATGTGGATTTTCAAAGATGTTGAAAATGCATTTGGAAATGAAAAACACACAACAGCTCACACACTGGTAGACTACAATGCAGATATCCAATTTACAGATAACGCAACAGTGCCTCTTCCCTTAGTCATAAATTCCAGAATGATCAGATTCTGAATAGCACTCCCAGATACAAAAGAAAAAATAGGACAGATGATGAATATTTTATCACTGAATTCTTGCTATATATAATCATATTATTTTATTATCTCATGCTGCGGAGAAAAAAAACAACATGGGAAATGAGGCTAGATTTGTGAATGATAATAATAATTTTTCAAGCTGTTTGATACAGGGATGAAAATACAATAAACATGATTTTAGAATTTGATATAGAAAGACTGGCTACTGACATGAAATGGGAAAGTATGAAAGTGATTTAAGGGTATTAAAAAAAAACTAAGAGTCTGAAATAAAATAATTTATATAGCAACAACAACAAAATAAACTACCAATAACACCAGGAAAAGCTGTATCCATTAAAACAAAAGGTAACAATTCTGACAGTTCTGGGAAGGAAAATGAATAAACACCCTCATTATACATCTGCACTCAAGTTTCACCTTGACTCACAAAAAGTCATTATCTTATTACATTGCACTTTAATTATGCACAAGGGATGCCTACTGCTGAAAGCATCCAGACATACATATTTTAATCTCCTTCTCCAGTAATATTTGTTAGAATGCAGGTTTCCTTATAAATCATAAAATCACAGAATGGCCCAGGTTGGAAGGGACTTCCAGGGCCATCAAGCTCCAACTCCCCTGCCACAAGCAGGGCCACCAGCCTCCATATCTAATACTAGACCAGGCTGCCCAGGGCTCCATCTAACCTGGCCTTGAACACCTCCAGGGTCAAGGATTCCACAGCCTCTCTGGGCAGCCTGTTCCAGCACCTCAGCACTCTCATATTAAAGAACTTCCCCTGATATCCAGCCTAAATCTTCCCTCTCTCAACTTAAAACCATTTCCCCTTGTCCTGCTGTTATCTACCTTTTCAAAGAGTTGACTCCTCTCCTGAGTACCTAGGCTCCCTTCAGGTACTGGAAGGCTCCAATGAGGCCACCCCACAGCCTTCTCCAGGCTGAACAAGCCCACCTCCCTCAGCCTGTCTTCGTAGGGGAAGTACTCATAAATTAGCTCACAAAATGATACATTTCCATTTGTTCACTTCCAATGTTAATGGAATACTTTAAAAAAACCTTTTTTTCAAAAGAACTATTTTAAGAAACCAATCTTTAGAAATCACAGAGATGTATCTAAAGAAAGACTGAATATGGAGCTCAGCAGTGGTGCTCAGGATCAACAGTGGGAACACAGAGGTCAGAAGGGATCCCAGGGGGTCTTAAGTCTCAGCTCCTGCCCAAAGCATGTCCAGCTGGAGCTGATCGCTAAACGTCTTCCCAGCTGGGTTTAGACACCTCCAAGGCTGGAAGCTCCTTTCTGCAAATTAGCTGTTTATACAAGAAATAATGATTTGTGTTTTAGACACTAGTGATGAAATGGAAACATGGCCACAGATAAGGTAATCATTAGCTTTGGCCACAATGGCTGGCTTTCTCATTTGAAATCTAGTAGATCTGTTCCTATCTGCTTTGTGTGTTTTATTATTCAGAAACAACTTGAAAGATACACTGAAGCAAAGCGCCACAATGTCTGAACAGGAAAAAAACCCATATGGAACAGCATGCAGACTACTGATTGAGACTTTCAATGCTATCATTTTTTATTTTTACAAGAAATGGTTATCCTCATTCCTTGACCTATCTTTGAAAATGTCAGCTTCTGTAGGCAGGACTTTAAGCGTCCAGAGTTTACAAGGGATTACGGACAGCATCAATAATGCTCTAAACACAAACTTTTAACAATTAGGTTTTCAAATAAAAAGCAAAGGAATAGATGAAAACAGAAGTAAATATCAATATACGAGTCAAACTGAGTGACACTGGTGTCTACCAGGAACTAGTATCAATCACATGTCTGTGTCCAGGTGTCAGATTTTATTATATGTTAGGTTCCCTCAAACCAAGATTAGACACTCTGCTCTCAGCCTGAGAAATTCAATTGGATAAATCTCCTTGTTTATAACTCTGGCCTAGAAGAAGGTTAAAGCAGGCCTTTCTTCTGACCCAGTAACAAACAAAAAAAAAAACCTTGAAAATTTTGGGAGCCTGAAATGCCTGAATGACTTAAAAGCAGACAACCGCTGAAGACTCTTGAAAAAGAGATAGAGCTTCCTCAAGATTCCCACATACCTTTCCAAAAGGTGTAAAAGAAGAATTGAGATCTGTCATGTTTATCAGATATTTTCATCTGCTATGGAACATCAGGAGTTATGTGTCAATTATCTCTAGAAAGCTACTCAGAAATTAGAGTCTACCCAGGTCAAATTAAAGCAAGCTTTCTCCTTGACTTGCAAGTGGTATTGGAGTACCATAACATCCCACATTTTTGTGCCCTTCCCTTCTGATGCGCAATGAGTAATTTCGTTGCACTTAAAGGCCTTGTTGGTTTAAAAAAAAAACAACAACACAGAAGCAGAACTCAGAACAATAATACTTCCCTGTTGTTTGTTTTTGGTTTTTTTGCTTGTTTGTTTTTTTAAATAAGTTAAAGGATTAAATGGCTGTTCACTTACCAATTTTCATTTCTAAAATAATACATAGCTTTGTACTTGAAGAGAGCCAGCTTTATGGAGCTAGCCACTACATTTACCACTCCAGAACTGAAACACCATAGCAGCACTCATTGCACGTGACTAGGAGAGGTTCACATACATCAAGCATAATGCTCATTATTACACATATACTTGAAGAACAGGCATTTACATCATGGGAGATGCTGGACTTTGTGAATACAAACCCATAAACAAATGTAAGGCATGACTGCCTGTATTCATTATTTCTCTTTTTCATTTCCAGACACTCCTAATACTAAATGTTGATCTCAAATCTTCCCTTTGTGCAGACATATTGGATATTGCAGAAAGGAAGCCCCTTCTCTACATTTGTGTAAGGTGATCCTGGCTTGAGGGAGAGAGGCAGAAAGATCAAGTATCACCAGCAGTAGTATTTCAGTATGCTAAAGAACTAGGGAAGTTAATATATCATCTTGTATTTCCTTATCTATTTCTGTTTCACCTCCTTTTAGGAGTCCTCTATCTTCAGCAGGAGAGCTTCACAGCTTCTCCAGAACCTCAGTCCTAAAATAAGAGAGCTACAAATATTAGTCCTTCGTAATTCACCTTACTGTATGTGTTACTCACATAAAGCTTCTACTAAGAGTAAGTGAAATCTATGGCCCTTACTTTCCATTTTCCATTTGGGTCATTATAGTGTGACCAATCATGGCCTGTCTGCTCCAGGTGCAGGCGTTCAAGAACAAATCAGGGTTCTGTTGAGTACCTCACATAAAATTTAAAAAACACAAGGATTGACTTTTATGTCACTGGATAAACCCATACAGTTTTACCAGTTGTGACAACGTAGATCAAAGAAGGAAGTTGGATATTTCAGATAACATCTTTTAGATATGAAAATAAGAAGAAAACAGAGTTGGATGAGAAACGCCTATCTAACTGCATAAAGCAACACAGTTATCAGAGAGGAGTGCATGCTCCAACACTAAGACATTTGTCTAAAGCAAACAGAATAAACAAAAAGCCACAAGTTTTGTTAAACAAAGCCTTACCTTTCTGCTATAGACTTCTTTGGGAAGTAAAAGTCTTCTCCTGCAAGGTAGGCAGCAGCAGTTCCACCTCCAAAATAGGTTTTCCTCAAGAGGGGGGCAATCCGGTTGTTTACCAGTAATGCTCCTAAGCCAGTAGGGAATCCAAAGATTTTATAGAATGAGATGGGGATAAAGTCAGCTTGGTGAACTCCCAAGTCTAATGGAGAGCTGCTCACGTATGAGGCTGCATCTAATAGAACAAACCACTTCCCTGGTATTTTGACAGGGCAGAATTTTCCAGATTTTATGTCTTGTATCCATGAAAGGGGATATTTGGTACCAGAAAAATTGCTCTGAGCTGGATAAGAGAAAAGATGAGGTGTTGTGCAGTTTTGTTCTTCAGCTGATAACCAGTCTTTCTCCAATAACATCTTATCCTTTGGTTTTACTGGAACAGATAATACATTCATTGAGGCAGTTATGCCTCTCATACCCACCACAGATGTGTGGCTGTCAGTGAGGTAACAGAATCGACTACTCGGTTGCTCTGTGCCCTCAGGTACCCACGGGAATACTTCTGCTACCAGTTTAAGTGCAGCCGTGCATCCAGATGTGAAAATGACAGTATAATCTTCAGATGTAGTGTTAAAATGTTGTAATATTCTGCAAAACGAAAAAAAAAAAAAAAATCAAGTTCTGAATTTTCTGTTTTATTACCATATGATATATTCTGTTTTTCCTCAGCAGGAAAATTCTTCTATTCTTCTGACACATGATTTAAATGCAAGTACTCAGATTTCAGCAAACATCACAATAAACTTCAAGAATTTTGCCCACAGGTGAATCTTTCACGTGCTACAGTGAAAGTAGTTGAGTTCTTAAGGATAGAAGCCAATTTTGCCTAGCTGTGAACAGAGTGGTCCAATCCAGTCCAGTGCCTCAGTGAGATCAGAATCAAGCTTGCATATTATATTGTACACTGATCCTGAGGAAATAGGTCAGTTTTACCTGAAAACTATTAGTGGCATTAGCGCGTGTTTGTTTGGTTGGCTTTTTAATAGCTTTATTTGGTTAGCTAGTTTACAGATTATTTGGAGCTGTCAGAGTATTCTTCATTCAAAAAGCATACAGTTTTGTTTCCCGTTTATAATCTAATAACAGAAACAGAAGACAGTGAAAAGCAGATTTATGCACATAAGGCTATAATCTTTGTTGTCTGCAAAGACAGCCTAAGCCAGACGTAACCAATGTCACCCAATGAGCCAGAAGAAAACTTAACCAAGGTGTTTTTTTGAAGCCATACACCATACACTTGCTGATGCCTGGTGAGCACTGAGTTGGCTCTGAACTATCTTCTGTGAACCAGCATCTACTACAGTCTTTGGCATCCAAGCACACTTGTCCATCTATTACAGTCCCCTAGTGTGCAAGATAGACTGACACCAAGTCTGTGCAGAGGCTGAGGAGCAGCATTAGTTCAGTTGCTTTCCATGCATGATATTCTGATGAACTTTGTCCAAATGAACTTTCATAAAAATTCTATTAACAGGAAGCACTTAGGAGGCTTGGGCAGATGAAGCAGAATGAGCAAAACTGATCCAGAGCATAAATATTACTACTTAGAAGTGTTGCCTGGTTTTCAAGAAAAGCAAGATGTCAGAGGATTTCTCCGTGCACCTCTTCTGCTACAGAGCATTTCTGTGAACAAGCAGCTGCCACTCTAATCTATGTAATTCTGAGGTACAGCCCTGCACTTGGGTAATCTATACACTCTGGCCCTCAATGTGCATCATTAAAAGTTCGCATGTTTTATGTAACAGGAGATTCTCTCACAAGATTGAATGTTTAAATACTGCATTTAAATCTAAGTTGTTCAAAAGGTACATGACAAATTCAAGCTAAAATTTCTTCAACCACAGAACAGTAGAGGTAAATGCCTCAGAATTTTGTGTGTTCAGTCTGAAAGGCAAATATTACAGGCAAAGAATGTAGAGCTGGATGTGTGCTGCAATCAAAGCTCTGACACTGAAAAAAAATTACTGTAATGACTTTCATGATTAGGACCAGAAACCACTCTACAAAATGATACCGACATACATTTGTCTGCTGTAGGAAAGTCTTACTACACTAGGAAGTACAAGATGCAACAAATGGATTCATATGCCCAATGGAACTTGACTCAGAGCTCAAATTTTTGAAATGTGATACAAATGTCAGGTAGTCTGTGTTTCCTGGAAATAAAGAAGAAATTTCAGATTTTGTGAAGGAATCATCAGGTTGGGGATTTAAGCTTTAAATGTTTTGAGGAGTCAGTTTGAAAGAAGTCAGAGAGATCTTTCTGAAGCAGACCTGCCAGGTATAGCTCCAGCAAGAATTCACAATTCTGGACATTGCTTTTAAAGGGCTCTTCAGAGAAAGCAGACTTCCTCTTTAAATTCATACACCACATTAGGGATGAAGACAGGAACAATCACAGCAGTTGAGTGTAGGGCATTAAGCTGCCTACCTGCCTCATTCATCACTGTTGCTGAATCATATCCTCTCCCCTCACCTGCAGCAGCTGTGCAGCCTCTCCCACCACCTCCCACACTACAGTCTGAGGCACATGTGCATGCCATAGCAGATAGCTGAACACAGGATCATGAAGCCTTATCCCAGAGAGCTGCACTTTGGCTAGCTGTAGGTTTGCCACTTAGACTCATGCTCTGAATTTCAGCTGAGACATAATCTTGCCTTTATTCTTGTTTCCTTGCAGAGAAAAGATGGATAGCAAGGCAAGCGAGAGTCCTAACCTACTTTTCAAGCAGGGTGGCATTAGACTGTTTTTTAACAGGGGAAAGGACTGAAAGGCAGGTCAGTAAGATGTTCAGGTCTTTGTGGTTGTGGACGTGATTTGTCCCCATCTGCAGTACTATGTCTAGGCCTGGAGCCCCCAGCACAAGAAAGACATGGAGCTCTTGAAACAAGTCCAGAAGAGGGCCACTAAGATGATCAGAGGGCTGGAGCACATTTCCTATGAAGAAAGGTTGAGGGAACTGGGCTTGCTTAGCTTGGAAAAGAGAAGGCTCAGTGGAGACCTCATTGTGGCCTTCCAATATTTGAAGGGAGCATATAAACAGGAGGGGGAAGAGCTGTTTACAAGGGTGGATAGAGATAGGACAAAGGGGAATGGTTTTAAACTACGAGAGGGGAGGTTTAGGTTAGATATTAGGAGGAAGGTGTTGTGGTTTGTTTTTTTTTTTTTACCTTCTGAGTTAAAAAAAACAGGTGATGGGAGCAACCTCCTAATACACAGCATCCTTTCATAAGAGCAACCTGAGAAGAGCAGTAACACAAAGCACACTGAAGACGGTTATCAAGTCAGCTCCTCTTCTAGCTTCTCTGCTTTCTTTGCTCTCCTCCTCAGCCAGCCTCTTTGCATCACCCAGACTCAGGGGGAGGTGAAACAGAGCTAGGCAGAAAGCCAAACTTTACTTGGGAGTAATAATCTGCAGTCTCCACAGGAATTGTACTGACTTGCCGCAGCACTTAATCTGACCAAAAGACACTGTGAAATGACAAGAGCTGGGATGCAGGAATGGTGGACTGGGATTTAATAACGGGATGCTTTTGCCTAACAATGAATATCAGAACCAGTGTGTACTTTCCTTAAACATTTTCACAACTATACAGAACAATGAATATATATATATTTTTTTGGTTCACAAATAATGACAACTCTATATTTAAGTCATAAATGAGAGACAAAGCTCATGCACATCAGTAGTGTTTTAACTACATCCAGTTTGTAATCATTCACATTTAGAAAAGTTGAAAGGTACTGAAATATAACCCACAACATAATATTAATGTGTTTATTTATTCAGTTCAGTACCAGAAAGTAACTTTCACATAGGAACAATCAGTTACGTTTCTAAATGTCTTCAGTAGGAAATAGGCTCTTCTGTGAATCTCTTAAGGTATCTATTTGCATTTGGGGGTCTCTGAAAGTGTCATGTAATTGCTATGACTCCAGCACTGGCAAAAGAAATAGAATTTTCAAAATCAGATATTTGGCTAGAAGACTTTTAACATTAAAAAAGGAAAATAAATAAATAAAGGAAAAACAACCGAGTCAGAAGCATTCACTTTTCGAGAATGACTTCTGATGTGCAGAGCAGAAGAGCTACGAGCACCTCAGAATGAGTTTTATAAAACAAATGGCACAAACTCCTGAACCAGAGCAGCACTGCTATGATAAAATCAGGATACTTCAGGACAGAAAACTGCAATACCTCTGAATGACTTCTGCAGCACATGGTGCTACATCCTGTCTTTTGACGTTAATATTTGGAAGCACTAGCTATTACACATAGAACTCCTAATGTCTGTCTTCACATAAGACATACCCCATTACAGTGAAATGCAGTTCACCTTTATTACACTCCTGGAAGATATATAGTTATATATAAGGTAGATGTTGGAAGCAGGACTAAAGAGTTGCAGTGGAAAACTGATAGCTTGATCTACCATAGCTCACAGCTGCAAGCAGTAGTAGTATTTTATATTATTACAAATTTTCACTTCTCAAAGAACTCTGGAAGAAATGACTATGAGGATAATTGCTTCATTAAGCACATTGATAGAGCTGTGCCATCACACAGAAGATGGCATAGAGGCTGAGAAGCCTGACTCTGTACCTTGTTTCTAGGCTGGCAATGGAAAGATGAGACATCATGCTCAATCTTTACTGTGCACCAAAGACAAACCTTGCAAATTGCCTTACTGTAACCTGCCCCCTTTCTCCTTCTCCTCCTCATCCAAACTCCTTAGAAGGACACATATCAAACAAAAAACTGCCTCAGCCATACTGTAGTCTGTGAAGCCAGTGCAAGGAGAGCCCACTCAACACCCAGTACATGCTCATATTCTAAGAATTCTCTTTGCTGGTGTTTAATCGCTTCAAAAAACTGCTGTGACAATTCAGTGTATTCATTAACACCACTGAGTCAAAGTGCCAGACTCTTCTAATGTAAAAAATGGCAGAGAAAGTCAATTAATTTTCAACCAACCTTGCTGTCTAGTTTCATAAATTTAATGTGTACCTAATTAGTAACTGGCTTTATATTTAAAGACATATATAATCAAATCAGATATTCAGAGAGAACAAACATCTAACTTAACCTAGCTAATCCAACAGCATGGATTAATTAAAAGAAGCCTGATTAAAATTAGATACCCCAAGCCACTAGTGGCAGCTCTGCAGGGGGCACAGGCTACTGATTCATTCAGCCACCTCATGTACAAGGAATCACTCATGGTCAGCTGAAAGGAATGTCCGCCAAGGCTGCTTGCTGGCCATACTAACCTCAAACAGAACAAATCATGTTCTTTCTCACCACTAGCTCTTCTTCTGTGGCTCTCAACAGCAGAGCAGTAGCATTGCTACCAGAAAGGTATGACTGTTCATACTATACCATTACAGCCTCCCAAAACGCAGTTGATTTGTGTGCTGGTTTTGTTTGTTTGTCTGTTTTGTTTCTTTTTAGCCATGCTTCTATACTTTAAATACTTCTAAAATTTACCATCTTGCAAGCGTGTGAGAAACTGAGCAATTTACCTTCCTAGGTTTGAGTTCTTCCATGCTTTAATTCCAGTTGATGATAACATTTCAGCTGGTTGGCAAAACCAAAAGATGACCAAGGAGTTTGTGATTGTCACAATTTATATTTGTATTCACATTTTTATTTATATTGTGGATGAGCATTCATGAATACTGTGAACACAGTGATTTTCCAGCCAGGAGCTGATCCAACTAAAACAGACCTCTTTTAAAAACTCAGTATTGCTACTGTAATAACAGATTCACATTTGAACACAGTATAATAGTAGTTATCTATTCAACAGTGTAAGTTTAAGTAGCACTTCACAAAGGCTCCTTTTCAACTGTGCATTTACATATTAAAACTATTTCTTATTATAATTTTTTTCCATCGTCATGCTGCCCAGGGGCACATATCCAGTTTGAGCTTGTATGGAGAAATGTTCAGCTTGAGCCTCAGAACTTTCGCTGCACTGCTTTCTGTTCTACAGACACTCTGAAAAGATTCAAAGTACTACTGTCTAAGAAAAAGCCTTTGTATGAATGGCAATTAGAAAAAAATAAAAAAATTAAAAAAAAAAAGACTTCTGAGTCGAAATATCTTATTTTGACTTACAAATCTTTTTCTTTTAATAATATTAGAGGATAACACTTTCCATAACTGCCTTTTCAATCCCTTCACATAGATGTGCATGTAAGAAATGTTTCCCAGTTCTCAGCGGCTACAACCTACATTTATGAGTAATAACATTTTAACCTTCCTCATTTATTAATTAAGGGTCAGCTTCAGCTATCAAAGAAGTCAATTGAAAAAATCTCATCAACTTCCTTGGGGGATTAGAAATGGATACAGGCACTAGGACTTGGTGCATGGCACTCAACTTTGAGGCTTAACTTAACATCTAGCAATAATTTTTCTGTACATGCTTTTTCCATGTATATGAAGAAAAAAGGAGGAGAAGATTGTAATTTAACACAGATTCACAAGGATTCCATAAAGAAGCATGCTGCTTAACACTCATCCCAAATTTTCCTTAGCTTCTACCACTGACAAAAGTACAAAGTGTCACGAGTGCTTTACTAGTTACAGCTATATATGTAAGGGGAATGTTCTAGTTCACCAAATTAAAAAGACAAGCCTTCTGGGTAGAAAATATTCTGTGAAGACAAGGTCTATTCCAATATATCACTGCACTGTATTATACTCTTATTTTCAATTCCCAATCCAAGCACAAAAGGAAACTCAAACCTATGAACAGTTGTAAGAATCAATTGTTTTAAGTAGGACTGTGTCTATCTTCCTCCAGCAAAGCATTAATTTAACGAAAGAATGCCCTTGCAAAGATTAGTTACTGCCTTCCCACCCATTCTTTTTAGATAAATGTTTTCAATGGGAAAAACTGTGCCACACCATCTCTGCTACACGTGCAACTAATCCAGCAGAAATCCATCAAATTCAAGGATTGTCCAATGGATTACTACCTGCATAAGGAGCACTGCAGTAAATAAATAATCCTTTAAAGTTTCTTCTCAAAGCTGAAGTTGCTTTTTCTGTTTCAGTTTTTTTTCCTATCCTGACAACACACAAACTTAAGCCTTTCAGAACATATGCTAACTGTGAAATAGGCACACATTGCTCTATCCTCACTCATCACATCCACATAAACTTGTGTTCTGACCATTTTACACAGAAGAAAGAATCACAGATTCTTCCTATTTCTGCTTGCCATGAGAATGATTAGGATTTCACTCATCTGATTTCATTCATCACACCTCTGCTGATTATGACTCCATTGAATCAGCTTCCTGAACTTATAAAATAAATCATTAGAGGGAACGTAATTGATAAGCCTCATTTGTTCTAGGCAGGTGGTGAAAATATACCTTCCTTTTTTTTTTTTTTTTTTGAAAGCACTTCTTAAGCATTTGTGTTCAGCCACCTGAATTGAAGCATTATAATCCGTTACGTTTATTCTCCTAGGCTCTGATTGATTCACTGGAGACGCACTGGGGAAATGTCTATTTACCAACAAAGGGTCACAGTTGGTCTTTGCCAAATAAATCCTCTCTCCAATTCTGCAAAGTTGTCAGCACAGCAGACTGCCTGGAGTTCATCTTGCACTACATAGTTAGAAGAAAAGTTGCTCTTTAAAGGCTACAAAATGTCCTTCTGCAAGGAAAGATGCTTTGATGAACAGTATTCATGAGAAGCACCCATCCAGACTATGAGGTGTGGACCTTCAAAGTGCACAACCAGAAGACTTCATCATGCTGGGTATACCGACAGAGCAAAATCAGATTTAGGGTGGTATTATGGCACTACATGTAATCAGAAGAGCAGAACAGGAGGAAGGAATCATGAAAACCATAAAATACGATACCGCAGGCTGACTGCTGGTACAGTTTGTTCTAACACACAAATATTACTCCTCTCCCTGGCAGCAGTCCTATAACTTTCTAGATGTGGCAGAAACCCCTGGGTAACTGTTTCCTTAGAAATCAAATAGTTGTTTTTCCGTAGTAGAGAAAGAAGATCAATAGCTACACAATTTTAAAACCAATTTGTGGATATATATTTTTTTTTTAGTAAAATAAGCCAGATCTGCTTACTCTAGTGCTTGAACAATGGCCAAAGGTTTGTGAACATACTTTTGAATAACAATATTTTCACTAACTAGGATACAAATAATTTAAAAATATATACCATAGGCTCTTCAAATGACAATTCATCTGGCATTCAAGTCAACCAGGCAAGAAATAAATAAAAAAACAACACCAAAAAATGGTATGTTAAGTAACATATGTTAAGATCAAAGGAGATCTAGTCATGAACATCAAACAGCTCAAGAACAAACCATTCCTAACTGTAAATGCACCAAACAGAAAATGACTAATGAATCATTTTTACAGTCAACCCTGTGTTAAAATTCAAATTGCTTTTGCAACAAGTCTTAAGAGCCACTAGGATGAAGCAAATCTGAAGCGATACATAGGAAGATGCACGTCAACTGAGGGACATGGTTTAGCGGGCATAGTGGTGATGAATTCACAGTTGGACTAGATTATCTTAGTGGTCTTTAACAATTTTAATCATTCTATGATTCTATTCTATGATTCTAACTCAGTGCCTCAGTGTTAACTAGTCAGAAGTTACCTCACTGTGTTTTCTTATTCAGAGAAAGCAGAGCTTTAAAGTTGGCTATTTCCCAGCAGCATAGGAAGTATAAATTTGGACAGGCTGTTACAAGAAAAAAGATTAAATAACAAACAAATACACGCTTAGGTGATCTGATGGTTTCATACACTCAGGTCTTTACACTGTGTTTAAACTTGGAAGTAACTTCAGACAAGAAGTACTAGTCTTTAAACTACACACTTCTGTGATCTCTCCAGCTGTTATTTTTGCTTGGCTTGGGGTGTTGGTTTAAGTTGTTTTGTATCCAGTTAAAAAAAATCTACATTTTTCTTGGAGCATTGCATTATGCACTCCAGACACTCTGACCCAAGTAAATCGCTTTACTTTACTAATGCTACAGAATGGAAGTGTGAAAACCAGTAACTGTCCATTAGACATTTACAAAATGGATTTGCTTTGAAAACCTATAGTTTGATTAATTCTCATGTTCCTTGTTATTTTCAGTTGTAAACTGCAAGTAACTAAACATTGCTTCAAAAGGATAACCCAGCATTTCTCATTCTAGTTAGCAAAGTAAGACATGACACTTGACAGACATCTTCCCAATACTCAGATCCATCTTTTGTTCCTATACTCTAATTCTGCTCTGAAACAAAGTTTTGATACTAAGCTTGAAAAATATTGACCACAAATGAAGATAGCTGTGTCAGTGATCACACACTTTTAATATTAGCCTGTTCTCTGGGGAAATTGCAAAACACAAGGTGAAAAGAGATGGCCTAAGGCAAAGTGCTCTCATATCAAAAGGATTCAGTTACACAAAATGAGCCTTCAGCAGTGATGAAGTCCCTGAATCCAAATGTCCAGAAGTTCAGAAACTGACAATTTGCAGCATAACCTTTTGGATCTTCCTCTTCGGCACATTTCCACAGCATGACTGGTGGGTTGACTATAAAAATCATTACTGCCATAAACAGTGCTTTCTTAGTTGAGGGGAAAAAAAAAAAAAAGGTGAAGATAGGATATTTCCTGGAACTTATATAACACCTGTACAGAGATCATATTTACTTGGGAAAGATTTAGTCTGAGAACTTCAGAGGTACTTAGGTGCTTAAGAAGGAACAAGATGACTTTGTGAATCTGAGCCTCAGTTACCATGGTGAACGGGACAGTGGCATACACTCACACATAAATAGGCCTTATTTCCTCATGTGTTGCTTTTCAAGTACTGTGCTTCCATCTGGAAAGCGTTTTAGATGAAGATGTTAATATGAAAGCACCTTAGTTTGCTTTCAAAATACAAGGAATTTACAGACATCTATTCATGCATTTCCACAGACCTCTCTTTAATATGACTTAAGTTTACCAGGCTTGTTTACCATCAGCTTGTGCTTTCCCTTCCTTGGGTGAAAAGCCACAAAAGCAAAGTCTGCAAGATTCCTGGACGCTGCAGATGCTTTATTTGGCATTTGTTTTTCATGTGGTTTGATGCCTCACCTCAGCAGGGCAGCTCTGCTTTTCATTTCTAAAAGCACTGGAGTTTTTTTTTATTAAAAAAAAAATAATAATGTTTAAAAGCTCTTATTAAAACAAAGGGAAGACAGTAATATGGAGAACAAAGCCTTGGTACAAGGGCTCTTGAAAGCTGCAAGACACTCATCCTCTGCTAAAACCAAGGCCCTATCCCATAACTTGTGAGTTTGAAATAGCACAATATCATGACATACTGAAACCATCCTGTTGACTTCAATCCAAGAAGCACTCAGAAGTGAAGGGATTTTCTGCTTATTATTTGTTGAAGAGCCAATCAAAGACTTCTCACTGCACACTGAGCCACATTAATATTTTGGCTTAGACAGCCCCAAGATTTCCCAGAAATATGAATGGATGTTTGCACATATGGGAAACATCATTTCTGCCTGTCAAGTTGCACTTCATTCACTTTAAATCCTGACAACCATGCTTCCAATGCTCCTGGCTGTTGAGGGAAAAACTCTTCCTCACACGATGAATGCAATGAGGAATAAATGACTATTGAGGGATATTCTTGGCTTGCCTTGAAACAGAACCCATTTGCAATCCTGAAAACTCGTTAGGAAACAAGGAACAATAGCATTTTAAGGAGCTCACAAGTGACATTTTTAAAATCACAAAATGAAAACAGCTTAGGGGTAACTTAAAGCACGTTAACACCAGAAAACCTCTGTATAAATGTCATTACTTTACAAATTGAACAGAAAATATTAATCAAATTCAAGAACAAGACACTGTATATGTGAAAGGAAGCTAAGAGAAATATTCTGAAACCTGCTGCACTTTTCTCATATTGTCTGAGGAATGTTCTGTTCAAATCAAAATGGACACGGAAATCATAAACTGGAACTAACTAATCCTGGTTTAAGTATTCCATTAGCTAATTCTGATATATGTTAAAACTGCTATTAATTAGGAAGTTCACCCCATAGGATGTATGTTAATTAACCTTTCCTTTTTGCAATTTGTGCTGCTTGGCAGCAGAAAACCTCATGAAATGAAAAGTAACTATAAAGTATACAAACAACTACAATTTCCTATGCAATCCTTCCACATTGCATCCTCATCTTGTACAGCTGCTAGGCAGAAAGCCTGAGCCAGAAAGGTATCTGACCTGTATTTCTTGTTTCCTCACTATCTAACTATCAGAGTTAGATACCTGACCCAGGAGGTCAGGAAATCCAAATGTCAGATGGTCAGCCCAGATACAGCAACAGATATTCTGGAAAACATTCTGGAAAACATTCTGAATAGCAAATTCATCATTGGCACAAACCACTGCAACTTCACTAAAGCCAGTTACCACAGATAAGGAGCAGTACTTACGAACCTTTGTCTGACTTCCCAAGTATGCCACACTGCAAAGTGAAGCCCCATGAAAACTCAGGTCACTGGAGGATGCTCAGGATGAGCAGAGGATTGCTCACATGGGTAGTACATACTGTCACGTACTAGATAACAACCCCTGCTCATATGAAACAGAATACTTAGCATCTTGTGGAATAATACTTACAGCTCATATCTTCAAAACAGCAATAAAATTGATATTTTAAGTTCAAGAATTTTTAAAGAACAAAAGCAGAAAAGAAACCGGATGGAGAAACCTCATCATGTTTGACTTCTTTGAAGGGCTATTCTGCATGGGATGATCAATAGTTGCATAAAACTTGCAAAATTCTTCCTTTTTATTCCAGGTATTAAGGCACTTAAATAAATGCAAAGGAAAGTAATATGTTGCAGCTGACCACTGAATTCAGCATCCCAGCCCTTCAGCATTTTGTACTGACACCTACAAATTTCTCATTAAAAAAGTCAACTCATTCCTCTTTTTTATACAAGATAGAAAAAAAAGTCTATTTCAGACTTGGATAGCTCTATAATACTGCCCATGCTCTTGCACAAACTAAAATATTATTACTCCTCATTTCAAAGTTGTTGTTATTGGAGGGGGTATGGAGAGTAACTATTCTTGTTATTACTGCAAAATTTGCACTCCACAACAGAATTAGCAGTTGTAACAACACTGATGCAACTCCTACCAGTGTATGCACCTGAAGGGGCGTGTGTTGCTACATGTTCACAGCTGAAAAAAACTCTATCCTTGATTAACTTTCAAGGAAAAAAAAAAAAAAACCCTCTAGAATTTCTTCAAGCGAAATCAAAAGCCTGGGTACTTTCATGTATTACCTTATACAGTGATTAAACCCTTGTGGGAATAATGTAATTGAGCAAATAAATCTTACTCTAAACATGGA
The DNA here is from genome assembly GCF_019238085.1 of Lagopus leucura. Taxonomy (NCBI): domain Eukaryota; kingdom Metazoa; phylum Chordata; class Aves; order Galliformes; family Phasianidae; genus Lagopus; species Lagopus leucura. The sequence continues at coordinate 28,468,497 of NW_024962263.1, forward strand.
TTTAACCTACAACCTTCTTGCATTAGTGAATCTAAGCATTCTACAAATTCATCAAAATTGGAAAGTTTTATTAACTGCTGAAAAATATATTACATCAAAACTAGAAAGGGCAACAACCTCCTTTATGTTACTATGCAACACCACATTACAGTAGGCTCTCTGTTTTGAAAGTGATCTCTCGTCATATCAAACAAGACAGGATGCATGCAGTAAGACTTGCCCAAAGATTTAGAGGTCCTCCAGAGTTCTGGGCTTACGTTCCAGCAGGATCAAGTCTGAATAAAACTCACAAAACAGAAGAGAATTCCAAAATATTTACTTTATCAAAGTTTTTCAGATAAAACCTACTGCCTTGTCGGCTCTGTGTACTTTTAAGCCCTACCTATCATGACTTTGGCACTTTTTCTGAAGATCTGTCACACCTCTGATGCGTTGATATTAGCTTTGGTAACATCTAATATCACAAGGAGCAGAACAAAAAGTGCAGAATATATTTGATGAATATTTATTCAGAGTTCTAAATACATTCATGATATGTATGTCTCTGCCCTTTGTACACTGCTTTCTGCAAACATTTCAGCAAATGTACAGTGAGTTTGAATGATTACAGAACGTTCTAGGAAAGTAAATACAGAACTTGCCATTGTACTCTTGAAATCTGATTTTAAGAGTTACATTCTAAAAAGTCAAAGGCAGAAGCTTAATATTCATCCTACATCCCATCAATGGGTTCAAGTGTCAAATTGCAAAGTCTCAAAATGGATTGCTACCAACCGCTCTGTGCAACAAGGATGTCAGAAGAAGTTAACTGGTGAACAACAAAGCACATTGAAGAATAGTTTACTTTTTGTGGGCAATTTCCAGATAAAAATATATGTAATTGCTAACAAAATAAGTAATTATGGCTTTTGACCAGTTCAGTAGGAATTTATACAGAAATGGACGCAAAAAGGCAGGGATTTCAGCAACTTTCCCACAAAAGCTACATTTAAAAACCATTTCAATCCCCGTGGGATGTGTGAAAGTCCATCATCCCGCAGTACATATTTTTAGCTGTTACGATTTCAGATTTCATTAAGTGTTTCTTCAATGTGACAGGGCAGTAGGAGATGAGTGCTCTGGTGCCTCATTACATACTCTTTTATCGTCTGTCTGGACCATCTGGCTGCAGATCAGCACTGCATGCCCCTAAACTAAGGTGGATGCATGAATCGTTAAAATATGCTATCAATGCAAGACTCCTATGAGTATTAACAGGAGGAGACAGAAACAGTAAGCTGCCTGCTATAAAAAGCAAAAGTGCTCTTCCATAATCTACTTTGGTTGAGACCTAATGACAATTAAATGTAGAAGATACTTCATACTGTGGCTCTTTATTGACATTACAGATCTACTGGGCTTTTCTTCATTATTCACCATTTTTATTAAAAAGTTTTTGAAAAGGGCAAGAACTGCATACCTATTTTTAAACTTACTGCTTCATTCTTATGCAGCAGCTCCCTTTATGACTGCCATTCTCTTACATAACAATATTTCTACAGAATAGCATAAAAATAAAGGCACTGTAACAGCCTGTTGCACAAAGCCTTCAATAAAATAAATATCTACATTAATCCCAAAATATTAAGCCAAACCTCACTCTGCTGTGATTGGGCTGCCATTTTGTGGGCTTTCACCCATGATGCATAGACATTCAACTAAGCCCAGTGTCCTCATCTTATGTTTGAGGTGGTGCTGATAGTTACAAGCCTGTTGGCTTCGAATGGCCTTGGCCACGTCACATCTGGGTACCCAGCTCATGCTGCCTATTAGAGAGCTGCTGTCAGGTTCAGCAGGAGTGGGTGAGAACTAGGAATCAGCAATTCACTCACCTGTCTTACAACACTACTTAGCCCACTGCTCCTACAAAAGAACACTATGTTCTGGTTAGAGGTAGGGTCACCTGTCTTGTGCCTCCCAGTTTCTCTGTTCCCAAAAAGTCGAGCAGTGTTGGTGTTCATCTTTACATTCCTACTAGCCAAAATCAGAATGGTCCACATTCCAGCAAAGCAGTTCCCTCTGGGTAAACACCAGCAGCAGTGGGATTTTACCAGCAGACAGCCCTGCTCAAGGTGTTCTGCTCCCCAGGGCACTCCCCAGCTAAGCACCTTCTATACATCTCAGTGTACATTTAGAATCATAGAATCGCAAGGTTGGAAATGACCTACAGAGAAATATGAAAGACATATAGCTCTGTTTGTACTTATTGCTAAGGTACAGTTTCATGTTTATGCAGGGATGTGCTGCTGCCAATATCCCACCCTTGTACAACGTAAAGAATTTCATACAGCTCTCTGAACGTCTCTCTGAGCGCAGAACACCTGAAATGGCTGATTATAAAGCAGATTCCACTGCAGTGTGTCAGTTTTCCATCTGACAGATGTTGGACAGGTTCCCCAGTTCTCTGCATAGACTACTGATTGATTTGTTTCTTTGCCTGAGACAGCAATGTTACTGCTTCCTCTGCTGCTCTCTCCCCCTCCTCTCTCCCATTTGGCAGCTATTACAGAAAACTCTTGCAGCAGCAGCCATCACTTCAAATCCTGTCTGGTTTTCATTGGAAACAGCAGATGTACCTACAGCACTTCAATGAAGTTAGTAAGGGAGAGTTGACACGAGATACCTGCATTACAAGATCATTGCAGATTTATTGCGTGCTTACACTCAGCTCAGGAGAGTATTTAAGCATGTCTTTTACTCTTCGTGGCCCCACTGTTTTCGATTAGTCTAAAATGACATACATACCTGAATAACTTCTTGAACTGAGACCTCAGACAGTAAGGTCCTGGCACTCATCACTCAGACTCCCAAAATTATTCAGATCTCTTAAATGTTATAACAATTTTGTAAGTGATTAAGCACTCCTGTATTCACTTCTGATTCATATTGATTGTTTTTGTTTGACCACAGGTCAAGTAGCAAAGAGGAAAGTGGACTATTACTCCTATTACTCCTATTACTCCTCTTATGTCAGCAGACAGGCAGTTAGGGAGGAAATGTTGAGCTGAATTTCAATGTTTTTGGCATACCTTTTTCTTTCTTTTCTTTGCCTGAGCATCCAACTGTGGGCATCTCTAGGAAGAGCAGGTAGGGAGATTATGGAGAATATTATAATCTGGAGTTATAATATTCCTTCAATTTGCGGCTCAGATTTCTTGGAAGATCTCAGTGCCTTTACATTTCTTTAAAAGTAACATACAAGATGAATCTTTATCAAAATAATACACTTACTACTTTCTAATAATAAATAGGACAAGTTCTGAGAAAACTGTGAAGAGTTTCCATTGCCCTTATGCTTCAACCTAACATACGACTGAATGTTGATAGATGAGGACGGAGTTTATAAAAACACCACTGTTGAAAAACAGTTTCTCAAAAATCTCACTTCATGTCACCACAGACAGGTGGTGGTTGTTGCTTAATTATTTGCATTCTTGTAACACACAAGAAGCTCAGCTCACCTGCAGCATTCCACTTTGAGACACTGTATGCATGCAATATAAACAAAATTATCCAAAGAATTTAGGGATAGCTCTCATCTCCTTCTGAGTCCTAGGAAATACCATATTCTGCAGAATCAGTACAGTTAATAGTAGAGCTTGGAGAAACACTTCACTACAAGGTAAACTGCATGAACCAAAACAAAAGGAGATCTCGTTTTGCATAGATGTTTCTGTGTACGTGCATACAAAAATAATTTCATCTACACATATAAATAAAGAACATTATTCTAGAATATTTATGAAATTTTACAAGATCTGAAATGCTATGCAAAAGAACAGATAACAGCAAGTGCAGCTTCTTCTACACACTCCTTAAACCAAGTTAATTGCCCGACAATTTAAGAGAAAGATGCCAGTTATAATCCCGTGGTATGGCCTGTATCCAGTATGTAAAACTTTAAATGGACACATGAAGATCATTTGCCAGTTTTATTGTCCTTATGGTACTCATAAGGACTAATCACATTGCTATTCTTAGATATTGCTCAGCACTATTACAAAGAAAGATAAAAAAATATACTTCTGCTACAAAGTTGTATTCCTTTATGACAAACAGAAGTACTATTATTTTACTGTGAACGAGAAACTAAAAAGAGGTTTACTTTTAAGTTATAATATCTAGGTGCTAAAACTGATGTTTACTTATTTTGCACAAATAACAAGTATTTTTACTTAATGTATTGAATAATGACTGAACAAATGGGGAATTCAACTATGTAGGGTTGTTTTTTTTCTCTCTCTCTATGGTCTCTACCCACTGTTTTCAGAATATTCAGTAAGTAATGCTCAAAAACCCAGGTCTGAAAACCACAATGCACTTGCACATATTCTGTTGCTCTTGTATATCCACTGTTATCTACAGCATCAAGGTATGCTGCACTTTGATCCTTTGCCATTCTCAAAACAATACAACCCAAAGACCTTACACAGGCTAAACTCTTTACCACTGCAACAATGACACTCTTGCCCGTAATCCCACTAAATTTTGTGTCAAATAAAGACAGTCAATATACGACAAAACTGACACATGTGGGCATTTATTTCTCTCAGGTTTTGCCCCAATGAAATTATTAAAAATGATCATTTCATTTCAACCATTTATTTCCATTAATATATATATATATATACTAAAAACAAAAAAACAAAAAAAAAAACAAAAACAACTGGTTAGAATCCTACTAAGCTTGAACTACAATAAATATAAATGACTTTCTATTACATTCCAAAAACATGCCTGTTCCTATCCGTCCACAAAGGCAAAATTTCCAAAACAGCACATCTTCCTGAACACGCTATCCCTCTGCCTATGGCATGACTTCCTAGTTCCATTCCCAGCTATTCCAAATTCTACTGCCAGGAGCAGTTTCCCTCTTCAGCACTTGGACCAACCCACTCCCCCAGGAGTGTCTTCAGACCTGGTTCTGTTTTCAAGGCTCACTGTGGTCTTGTTGCTGAACCCTTATCCATTTGGAGTTTTGAAGTTTTGTGAAGTTTTGGAGCCTTGATTCCTTCCCACAAACCTTACCATCTTCTCACACATTTTCAAATGGTTCCATTTCTGCTCTAGAAAAAGATGATAGCAAATGTTCTTCAAAGGAACATCCACTTATGGATATTTTGATTACAACATGCCTTTGACATCCAACCTCACCACTCCCCAGAATTTATATTCTTTCAAGCAAGTGAGATGCTGACACTGTTACTTCTCATACTGATTTGTCTTGTCTACTGGATCTATCTTGCTTTCTCAAAGTGCCCACCTGTGGTTGCTGCTTTTAAATTTGGATAATAAACTTTTCTGGAAAGAGACCGCCTTCCCTACATGATACTTAAATCACCACTTACCGCAGGATGCATGATGCAGTTTAGCCACTGCTAGAACACAAACGAGAAAAGAAATATGGTAACTTATACTCTAAATGTTTGAATGCAATCCAAAATGCACATAAAACAGTAAAACTTTGGATGCCTCATTCAGGAGCGTCTCTAATTTCAGGTTCAAGCAACATACCTATAGCATACGATAACAGTTTAATGTGTTTAACTGATGGTTAGTTTTTTTGTTTGTTTGTTTGTTTTTCACTTGATAACTGATGATAGTTTAGATTCATTTTAACTGACACTTCTGTTGAAGTGATTCACTCATAAATTAACATGGAAGATGTGTGAAAATGCAGATCTCCCCTCTTTGAATTACTAAATAAAGCCTGCTTCTGTCAGAAGTAGAATCTGTAATGTTTCATGATCAGTGTGATGCTAAAGAAGTTATGTATCAGTACCCAAAAAAGAAAATAAAACCTTTTTATGTGAAGGCTTCCCAGAGACCCATTATATTTATAAATGATGAAATTTAGCTATATCATCTACTCCTTGCTTTCAGTATGAGAAACCAAGGGAGAGGATACTAATGGGCACAGCCAGAAACTATTAAGATAAATTGTTGCAAAAGAATGTAGTATTAATAAAACAGGAGTAACTGACAAAAAAAAAAAAACGAAACAAAATAAACAACAACAACAACAAAACCCACAAACACCCAAAAGGAAAATGTTCGATAAAAAAGTTTTATTTTGATATTACAGCTTAGTGGTTTTAAGTGATGATTGTTTTCTTAGGAAATTACACATTGTATTGCTAAAATAAGGCATCCACAGAGAAAAAAGAAGCTTACTAATGATAAATTACTGTAATATAAAAGCAATCAGATTCAAAGAATATAGAATACTCCACTAAAAGATACGTTTTTTTTCTGATAAGAAAAAATGCCATCGCAAGAAACATTCTGCAGTACACAAGAAGCATCTCTTCCCAAAAGCATCTGAAATGCTAAGCTATTACTTCTAGATACCAAATTTAATTAAAGTGCAACCACTTCAAGTGCAGTCTAAACTGGATTAATCAATAATGTATCAAACCCAGGCTCAAGATAGTAGGGTCACTGCCACTGGGGATTAGCAGGTAAAACAGCTGAGAAAAAGGGAGCCAGAACATTCAGAGTTACTGAATACACAAAACATCAAACTCCAGAGCTAGGAAAATGCCACAGAAGAACAAGTGACACTTTGCTTCTGAGTGAGGAGGTCCAGAACGAGCAACACATATTGTTCACTTCCAAGTCATCTCTAGATTATTGCTCAAACTCTTCTACAATCACAAGGAAAAAACACTTTGATCAAATAACCTACTTTTTAGTTAAGGGCTTTAATCTTACACAATTCTAAACACGCCCCATGAAGTAGTCACATGTCGTTAATTATCCCAGTTTTCAGACTCATAAATTTTATTCAAGTGCATGATCACTATAGATGAAAACCGAATGGGTCCATTCCTCAGATACAGCAAATCAAGAATGATCGGTCTGAAATAATCCCCATTAAAAATAGGTGCTGACATCAGTTGAGGTTTGCTTAAATAAGCAAGAGGCAGAAGGATTCTGTGAACATCTGTTCTATGAGGATTTGCAAAATAACTTCACAAGCACAGGGTGCCTTCTCAGCTTCAAGAAGGTTTTACTCGAGAAGACACTTTGGCTGTACACACTTTTAAATTTTGATTATACCTTTAATATTTCAATTAAGTTTTAGAAAGTTTTTAAAGTTACAGAAACACCTTAACACTGCAATAACAGCCAGAACATTAGAAGGCTCCCTCTACAGGCTTTGGGAGCTAGATTTGGTATGGGGAATATAAGATCTCACAGAAAAATTCAGCACAGAGAAGCAACACCTTATTCTTCAGCAATTTGGTTGTGTAGCAGATATCAGAGACGTGTACTTATTATAAAAGGCTGTAACAAAAACATGGCATTAATAATATGCTTTAGATAGTAACATGTTAAAAGTCAAAAATTATGAAGCTCTATTCTACTGTCTACTGTCATAACCTCCCTGTAATCAGCTCCTCTACTTATCTATGTTTAATTGGTAGTCTTATTCAAAAATGTCAGCAATACGTTTACTTGAAAAGCAGCACATTTGTATAACACTAAATCAGCAGCTAATTAATGTAGCAAATAACCACTGCATTTTCATTATCATGAAATCATTCTAAGTGTATTGGTTACAGCAACAGTTAATTTTGTTATAGAGATATATTTTCAAAATATAATCCAAACAGAGATAAAACTATGTGCTATCATGTTTTTCCACTTGTTCAGGTTGGGCTTTAAGATTTACTCCTGGAATTATCATGAGCATTATCCAGTAAAGAACAAGACTTGCTGATGGACAACACAGTAATGCAGTACCGCAGCATGCTCCTACATAATACAGACAGCCATTTATTTCCCCGAATCAATAACAAAAAGGTTCAAAAAGAAGCTAAGCTTTGCTATTGTTCATGCAGAGCTGATTTTAGAACATCTGTATGTAGCCAAGAGTTCTGCAAAACTTCCTCAGCATATTAACAGGCTAATTCATTACTCAGTCTTAAGAGATGACTATTTTATCATGTATAGCCAATCTACTCAAAGAAAACAAGCTACAGACCTGCCTGCTTACAGTACAGACCAGCACCAAGACCTATTGTGCTGCCTGATGTACTAATTCTACTTAGTCAGAACATCAGGACTATCTGCAGTCATAAACTCCTCTATTCCTCAAAGCTGCTAAGAACTGTAGGCAGCTCCTCATTATCTGTTCACTGACCATCATTCCCTACTCAGCTGTGGTAATACCCACCACACGGAATGGCACCCACACTTATGAGCAAGAAAGAAAACACAACATTTTCAGCCTGCCCAATCTCCCGAAGCAATGCAGCCATGAGGGGAAGTGTTCCTACTGAGAGCAGATAAATCTTTCACATCATGGTGCTGCTCTGTTTCTTGGGTAGAGACTGGAATGCTAGCCTAGGAAGCATCAGTAAGGAGATCAAGCATTAAACAAAGTAAAAAAGCCCTCCCAAAGACAAAGTCGTAGATAACTGTAATGAAATCTAGTTAAATCAGTTTGTAATTACAAATGAACCACTTGATCAAGGTACATTTCCTACACCAAATCTGTTTACCAAGTATTGCTGATTAACTCACAAGAAACGTTTCTCAATTACTCAATGCTTTACGTGAACAATTTTCTTTCAAGGTAAAAATTCTGTTTACCACTCTTTGACTGTTCACTACTCATAGTATTAAGTTCTGTCACCCAAGCTACCACAGCAAGACTTCTGCATCTAAACTTGTGAAAAAGAAAAGAATCAGCTATCTAAGCAAAATATAAACAGGGTCTATGACCCTGTTATATTAAGCACCTGGACTTACTGCCTTATTTACATGAGATGATCAGCATTTGTACAAAGAGAACCCTGGCCATTTCCTCACTTAGTAAGTGCATAGGCATTCAATTCCTGGACAAAATACAAGTTGACAAGTTCATTTCAGATTGAGTATTGTCAGGGACTCTCAAGTGCTCTTTGCTTCTTGCCAGAAAGCATAAATGTCTAGAAGCCATGACGAGATCTGAGCCTCCAACCTGGTCTCCTAAGTTGAAATTCACTTTCATGTTGCTGAAACAAAACATACAAGCTTTCATTTAAGTGTTTGATTAAAGATTTCTTTATTGTTTTGTGAAATGACATACAATTTCAGAATCTTCTGGTTTTGGAGAACTCAACCATTCATCCAGTATCAGCATTTCTGCTGTTTTTGGCAAAAAAATCAAGGGCCGAGGTCAAGAACAAAGAGGCAAAACAATGGTGGAAACTCTCTATGATGTTCATCAACATCCTTTGTGTGATGCTACCTTTCTTTATGGCCAACATGGATTTCCAGGCTATTATAATTTAATCCTCCCTGATAGTGCCCTCATGCTCTTTGTGGTTCTGTGGGAAGGAAATTTTGCGGGCAAAGAAAAACAGACTCTCCAACATGTATCACAAAAAAGATAGCAGGAAAAAAAAAAAAAAAAAAAAAAAGCATCAAAGGCAAAAGAAACAAAAAAGGACCAAAAAAAATTGCATATTGTTTGCTATGATTGTGATTAAATGACACATCATACCCTGGATTGAGTAGCCCCAACATACTCAGCAGAGGTCAACATCAGTACAAACTCACTTTCGTTTGACATGGGACATGATAGTTCAGTGGGACTGAATTGTCAGCTACCTAACATTATTTTAAAGGCCTCGTAGTCATATCTAATAGTTAAGCTGTCACAACAAAAAGAAGCTCACTTCAAAATTCACTGCCAGAAGTCATATGGTTGTAACATTTACCAACAACTTTGGAGACGCAAGCACCAGGGCTCTTTGAAAGAAACTCATTTATTCCACTAAAAATTATATCAGTGAACACAAAAAGGTATTAATAAAAACCCAAAATATCACATCTAGTTAAGAGTTCCCTGAAACAAAGGTCACTGGATGCTGGAAAAGTCTAGCAGGAAAGCACCACAAAATGTTTCCCCTCTTTTTCCCTAGATGGCTGTTACTGATACTGAACTCAGGTATTACACTGAAGTTAAAGTGTCGGTCAGTTCAGACAGCTGAATTCTAAGACTCTGGAGCACCTTTCATTTCCTGTGTACCTTTGAACAAACCACATGCTATCTCTACTTTTCAGCAAACACAGTTGATTCTGCCAACTAACAAATTCTGACTAGAATATGAGTAAGAGGACTAGAGAGCTAAATGCACAGAGGATGCTTACAGAAAACCAATTCCTACTGTGCTGAGGGCTTTAAGGGGGGGTCAGTTTAAAATTAATCCACTTTCATTTTATAGGCAGCAAGTGACAGGAATGTTGGATAGATGTAATGTGATCCCAGCCATTCAGTCCCACGAGCAGTGAGAGGCTGCATTCTGCAGCAGGAGGAGCCCCACAAAGAGAAAACTGTCACTGCTGATCCTCACGCTGCTGTTGAAGTTGATGAGAATTTTTACTGTTAAATAACTGCATGAGCATGGCCTACATTAGAACAGAATGAACAGAATAAACACAAAGAAACATGTTTTCACTTCAGAAGAGTATGGCTCCCAGTGGCTTCTTACAAATAGTAACTCAGTGTCAGAGGGCAAACGTGGCTCCCAGTTTACTGTTGCCGTACCTAGTTGCTGTTATAAAAATGAGGAAACAGAATAAGAAAAAAGACATATGGCTATATGTCTGAGTCAGTGACCTTTTGTTCTGATGAAGACCTTTTGGTCTGATAAATTGCTGATTTTTCAAATATTGGAAACAACATATTTATCACATTGAAACTGACTGATGTGCTGGCAATTTCCTTTTAAAAAATCTCTGTGCCAGCCAAATGTCAAAGTCTGTTACTTCATCTTGTGTGGATTTATATAATTATTCTACAAGTCAATCACTGCACAGTCTCACCTTAGGTAGGAACCACACTAAATGCAAAGGAAACAAGCACACAACTATTTAAGTACCAAAAGTATGATGTCTACTCTGAAAGTAATGCAGTATTCTTCAAGAAGATCCAGGGAACCACAAGCTATTGAGCCTCACATCTGTCACTGGGAAGATCACAGAGCAGACCCTACTGGAAGAGATGTTAAAGGCACATGTGAGATGCAGAGGTCATCTGAGGCAGCCAGCATGGCTTCACCAATTGCAGGTTGTGCTTGACCAACCTGGTGATCATCTATGATGGAGTGTCAACATCAACAGACAGAGGAAGGGCAACAGATGTCATTTGTCTGGACTCGTGCAAGGCATTTGACATAGTCCTGCAGCACATCCTTATATTTAAATCAGAGAACTATGGATTTGAAGGTGGGTCTATTAGGTGGATAAAGAATTGGTTGGGTGGTCACAGCCAGACAGTTGTTCTCAATGGCTCTATGTTCAGATTATTAATGATTATTAGACCAATACCCTTCTTTTGTAACTGCTCTGAAAAGTAAAGTACTTCTACTATTCTTCCTTGCATCAACTGAAAGGAGAAAAACTACTAATGCTAGTCTATGCAATCTCCTCTTTGAAGGAAGTTCAACTAAACGCACAACACTTGGCTTCACTGGACCTTCCCTTGACATTATCCTATTTATGGGAGCACTTCCTCCTTCCAATATAGAAATTTGAAATTAACTGTTTTCTTGGTTCCTGTTTCAATATCAAAGAAGGCGACAATTCTTGTCACACTTCTTTAGACTTACTGTTCTGACACTGGAAGGAGAAGGAAAAAAAAAAAAAAAAAGGGAAACTTCGCTGTTCATTAGGTATTTTCTCCTCTAGTTTCTATTCCATCACTATTCTTGAGGGAGAACATCTGCTACCTAACTAAGAATTCTCCTTCTTTCTTTTGATTTTGTTTCCCTCCAGAATATCCTTCATTTTGCTGCACTGGCATTTTAGATGCCCTTTGTTATCTCTCTCCTTTTGGTATATTCAGGTTATTCTACACAGTCTTCTTTTTTCACTTTAAATCCAAAGACACTTGAAATGAGAAGTGAAACAAATGAGCAGTGAAACATATACATATATAAAGACACATATATGAACAGAACACAAGACAGAAAATCTAAAAAATCCAATCTATAACAATGATTTTCAATCTTAAGATGGATTCTAAGCTACAGCTATATAAAGTCTTTCAAAATTATTGAAGTATAGCATGCCAATCAAAGACGTAAATAGATTTATATTATATTTTGCCACCAGCACTGATAGCTATCCTGATTAAATCTAAAGGCTAAGATATTTTGCTTCAAAGTTGTAAGGCTCTTATATTATGTAATCAATTTGACTTGCTTGTAGATAATTAAATACTAGCAAGTGACTAAAACTAGACAAGACGCATCAACTTCAACAGGATAAAAAAAAAATATCAGAAATGTGTTCTGCAAGGGATCACCAATATATAAAAACCTCTCTGAACACCACCAATACCTCGTAGCTTGAAAATTATGGTGTTACGATAAGGTCAAGAAGGATGTGCGTACAAAAATCTTCCCTTCCTCTTCGCAAAAAGCCAGTATTCCTATGAATAGGTCCAAGGTAATATCTATTAAATCAATATGAATGCTGGCATTAACTTCTGTCTTTTCACTAGGTCAAAATTTCACTAATGTCCACCGTACTGACAAAAAGTGGCTTTTATTAACCTCCAAACTAATAAACTAATAAGAGTTCAAAATCCCTAATTAGAATGCTTTGCTCACTATTCACAGAGATCTCATATCCACTGCAGGTGTGGAAAAAATTGCATCAAACTTAAAATGCTGCTTCTAATTCCAAATTTTTATTTTCAGCTCAGTGAAAACAGAGACCTTTTCAACATCTAATAATCCTATCACTGACAGTACACTTTCAGCATTCCATGAAGATGGAGATGTTGCTTTCACTAAGAGATAATTGCCTTAATTGTAAATAAACAAACAATCGCACATAAAAATAAAATGTAATCTCATGATACAGGCAAGCCACAAAGGTAGCTCTTCAAATCTGAGGTATTTTGATCTTCTCTTTGCTACTTAGACAATGAATTACATGTATACTGCTTATGACTACACATGAATTTCAAAATCCCATTCTCCAAATAACGATAGTTGGACTCTGATCTTCGTAGGTCTCTTCTAACTCAACTAGTCTATTATAAATGCAGTGGAACTAAAAATTATTTTTAGCAAACACACCTTTTTACACAACAAACTTTTTTAGAAAGATGTTTTGAGTTCCCACTGAAATATTGGGAGTTGTCCTCAGATATCAAGAGATACTATTTACAGTTCTCGATGCAACAGAAATAGAAGATTGGTGATTTTTCACATGTAATATGCATGCCACATAAGGTGAAAACTACAAAGCCTTTCTCGTGCAAGTAAATGTAAACAGAAAAGAGATTTTCGTAAGTATGGATCCTCCTCGTTTGTAAAGCTGACAACTTTTGACCTCTCTTATTTTTCTGTCCCAAGTCAATGAAATTCAAATTTGACTAAAATTCCAACACAAATTTATTTCCCTTTCCCTGCCAATGTCCTCTTTCCATCTTGACTTATTCCACTAAGCTACTCAGAGAGATTTTTATCAGTTTCTAAGAGATAATAAATCTTACTGCTCTCACAGCTGGCTAAGAGAAAAAATATTTCCTAAGAATATATTTTACGCACAAGTAAGAACTACAGTGTTCCCAGGGTCTTAAATAATGGTTTGAGAGTGCCATTTGAAGATGGCATTTTTATACTATTTTATTTCTTTATTTATTAAAACACAGGTCAGGTCAAGCTGCAAGTCTCACAGAGGTACATCATGTGAGAGTTGTGATGATCTCCAAGGCATAAAGCAAAACAACTTGTCAGTAGGCAGAGAATGCCACAGGGCATTCAGTCACCTTTCTTCCTTTGCCCCTGTCAACAGCCATTTGCAGATATCCTTACTAAATCCAGCTGCTTTCCCCCAGCTTTCAGAACACATCAGTCCCCCATCAATAGTTACAGAATCTCTCTCCCAGTTAAAAATGATTGTTGGCGAACAAGTGAAAATATCATTAATTCATCTCAGAGGACTGACTTTACACATTGTGGAAGGTTTTCACATGCAATCTTTATTGAAACTAAAGAAAGCAACACGAAGAAAGAATGATTATGAAATACTGTTTCTTTGCTAAGAGGAAAAAAGCATGCATGGTCTAAGCAGGTGACCTCAACCTTTTCAGTAACCTTACAAACAAGCATTGTACATTCCACTGTTTCACCTGGCAAATATTTGCACTGGTTTGGGTTAGGACACTCTAGCCTTAGCATTATCTTGCTCTACATGCATTTTTATTGATTTCAGTGGGAATTATTAGTAGAAGCAAATAGTTTATAATGTGTCAGGGTCTCTACGGTGCCTCTACATCTTAGAAGATGCCTTTTATAAATGTGCTTGCTCTGTGGGAGCACATTCATTACTGCTCATAAAAGTTTTAATATATTTAAGTCCAGGCACAGTTCCTTTACATTTCAGGCTGTCCCATAACTTAAGAAGACAGCTTCCTTGGCCAGGTATTTAAATGTTTACAATGAAAACAAACAAAAATGTAGGCTGTACTTTTTTCCTTAATTCTTTCTTTCTGGCATAGGTACATGCCAGTTTTCCTCAGCCAGCTGAACCATCTCTCTTTTAATTGAAATCCCAATTTATATTTGCTAGTAGCAAAGGTGCAGCGCGTATCAGTAATTTTCATGCATCTCAAATCTTTTGGAGTCACTCACTCCGAATCTTTATTCTGTAGAAGAAAAATCTGTTATTCATTTATAGGTATGGAGCCTTTAGAAAAAGTAAAGGCATGAAAGTACTGTTCAGTGCTAAGTCAAATATCTGTCTACTATGTCAGAAGCTGTTTCTATCAATTAAACACGGAAAATGATCTCAAGGAAACAAGATCTGCTTTCTGTGAAATCATGTTGATTTGCATTAATGAAACTGCTATCCTTTAATATTTTACTGATTTTATCTGTCACGTATCTCTTAGTAGAAATGTTACGTTAACTGGTATTGTTACGGTATGGTTACTTGAGCATAAGGGGAGAATGAAGATTTTTGAGGTGTACAAAGCCTAGGCAGTGTAAGTGACAAAATTTGAGTCCCCCATAAAGCTACATAGATATCAGAATGGTAGCATACACATTTGTTCACTTTTTCTTTTTATCTTTCCAAGCCATCTGTATGTTGGAGAAATTACTTCCAAATGTGCACAATTTAAAACCTATTATTTTTCACAATGTGTGCAATCAGACTTAAATTATTTAGAATTTATCAATGTAAGCTGCCTTGCTTAACCCTTTGAGGGAAAAGACCACATAATAAAAAAGCAAATCCAAGGCGTGAACTATTACTGATTGAAATTAAGATACAAGAGAACAAGGCAACAAACACCAACTTCACCTCAATGCCAAGACCTAACTGTCCATGTCACAGGGACAATGTAAAACACTTTGCAAAGAGATCATTGTTACTTGCAGTATGGTTGTCAATTACTAACTTCTATTGCAAAGCATAACCCTGGTTTAACATAGATAACTCTCAACACTTTTCCCTCCTAAACAAAAGGGAAAAAAGAATAGAAAGCACAAAAAAGGTCCTTCCTAGACTACCTTTCTTTCTCTTAGCAGTAACAACAACAAAAAGATGTAATACATTTCAACAAGCACAAGTAACAACACTGATCCTCTCAGTCAGCATAGCTGTAAATTACTAAACTCCTTAAAGCCAGTGAATAGGAGAATGGGAATAAGTCCACATCTACAGGAGTGCAAAATTTCACAGACAAGGAAAGAAACGCCTCATGTCAGTTCCTCTATGTTTTACTCTCTAGAAGCAAGTATTTCAGAAGGTCTATTATGGAAAAAGCATTATTGATTGCAAACCCTCCCTCACTCCAGATTTGAGAAGAGCAATAAAAACATCAACATAAACAGAGCTTAAACTTCAGCTATATGCATGATACTTGCAATAATTTAGCAGGCTTTCAAATGACTTCGTAGATCTGAGTACTGACAAGACTCTAGGTCTTGTTAAGTGCACTCTTTCATAGACCTTACAGAATTTTAGCATCATCTCTTGCACAGCAAACCATCAAAAGGACTATGTGCTATTGACATAGGCCTAAGATAAGTTTTCTAAAATTAAAAAACAGTCACCCTGTAGTTCTGGTCTTTAAACACCCAGAGATAAGATATGCACTTAGTCTAAAACACTGAATGTAATAAAGTTTGGCTGCACTTATTTCCAAAATTCAGGTCTGTTTTTTGTTCGTTTTCTAAAATAACTTATTTCAATATATTATTTTCCATTCAAATATCTTAAAATGATATAAAGGATCCTCTTGCTAAAGCTGCAGTAACTATGTAACTCAATGAGGTATTATCTCCACATTTTACACAGGAGAAACAGATTCCAAGAAGCTTAAGGAGTAGGTTGTATCTTATAATTCAGCATATTAGCATGAATTCCAATTCCTGCAAAGTACAAATCTATGATTAGCTTGCTGACTTTTAATACAATTAATGTTTTACATTTGCCAATCAACACCTCACCGCAGATCTGGAATATTACAAGGGTACGTACACAAGGAACTAGTGTTCTTTGATCCCTGACCAGTGCTAACTGTGCTCCCTGACAAATACAAAAGGGAAGCACACTGAAGACTCCATGACATTCTCTTGCTTTTCTCAGATGCAGACTTTTACATAAATCATTGCTCCACTTAGGTTTCTGCACTAATGCAAGATGATTATTTCTTCCATTTTTAGAATAACTGCAGCAGCAACAGCTGTCAATATTGATCTTGCTTAATTATTTCTGTCTAGAAAAAATATACTTTTTAAAAATCATTATACAGGCAAAATAGTTTCAAACTAGAAGAGGAGAGATTTAGATTGGGTATTTTAGACTAGTTATAAGAAATAATATTGTGGGGTTTTTTTTTGTTTGTTTGTTTTGTATTTTTTCCAATAAGGGTAGTGAAGTGCTGGCACAAGTTGCCTAGAGAGGTGGTGGATGCCCTGGAGACACTCAAGGTCAGGCTGGACAGGGCTCTGAGCAACCTGACCTACTGTAGGTGTCCCTGTACGCTGGAGGGGAATTGGACTAGATGGCCTTTGAGGGACCCTTCCAACTCAAATAATTCTATGATTCTGCTTCTGAACTAAAGCTCTGCACAATTAATACAATACCAGACCTGGGTCCAGGCATTTAATTAAATGTATACTGTCTACAACAAGTAAAATTACAGTATCAGAAATGCACCCAGGGAATCATCATTCTTGATTCTGATACTGGATTCACTTCATCTAACATTAGCACCTATACCTACATGAGTCATCCCTAAAATGTGATTTATTCTACCTACTTTAGATACCAATCTCAACTCAAAATATTGAAAATTAGCTAATAGAATTGACTAACTAGGACACAAATTTAAAAAAAAAAAGTGATCAACTTAATTAACAGTTTTTCAGCAGCTTATGGACAAGTATGTCAGATTGTCACACAAAAAGCATTAATTCACCAACACCAGCAACTGACAAAAACTAAATATGTTTTCACAGACATATCAGCTTATAATTGTAGCAACTAACTTTGATTTTTGAATGTTCTGATGGCGAAAAAATAAAAACTGTATTCACATTTCATATTTCAGGTAGGTGATGATAGATAAGCACATACTTGCGCACTGGGAACTCAAAGTCAGGCATAAAACCATCAATAAGTAATGAGTGGGTTTGCTGCTAGCAGCAGAAGTAGGGAAGTTCACAACAGGCTAATTTCTGTCTAGCCATAGCAATGCGCAATGACAAAGCTGGTCCGTAGAGACAGCAGAGGATGCTTTGATTTTCGTAAATGAAAAATTACTGTCTTTCACTTCACTTTTAAGGTGACCCAAGTGGACAAAGTCAAGTCATTTCCCTTCATGCAAACCATGTTTCTTATTAGTTCTAAGATCTTTCAAGATTTAGAGGAAGAAGTGAAATCTGGCACAGGATGTGTAGTTATTCTAAACCCTAGAAGAATTGAAAATCCAAGCTTTACTTGTCTAGAAACGAAGATACAAGTCTCTGCTGTAAAGTTTTACATGTTTAAATGATATGGATACTTTAAAGCATTTCATTTATTCAGTAAAACTATTTGACAATAGAACATACTAACAGTATTATTGATTAAAAGCAGAAGAATAGAATAGAACAGCTCCAGTTGAAAGGAACCTAAAGGACCTAAAAAGACTAAGTACAACTATTGGACTACACCAGGGCCGACTCAAAGTTGAAACTTATCAGTGAGTGCTTTATCCAAAAGCCTCTAAAACTTGGACAGTCCATTGTAGGAATCTTGTTCCACTGTTCAACTCTCTGCTCGATAAAGAAGTTTTTCCTCATACCTGGCCTAAATGTTCCTGACACAGATTTCAGCACCTGCACATATCACACCACTCGATATCAGGGAGAATAGATGAGCGTTTCCCTCTCTACATCCTCAAAAAGTTGTAGGAAGCAATCTTCTCAACCTCCTATTCTCCTTCTCTTCTAAGTTGAATAAACCCATGTGTCCTTATCCATTCCTCAGAGGACAAGCCTTCCATCCCTTTTATCAGTTTTGTTGCTCTCCTCTAGGTGATTCGAAGGACCTTAGCATCCTTTTTAGAGTTGAGTCACAGAGCTCATATTCCACATGAGGCTGCACCAATGCTAAATAAAGCAGAAGAATCATCTCTTTTGATAGGCTGGCTGTGCTGTATTTAACAGACTCCAAAGTGGTGTTTGCCCCCTTGGCTACCAGGGCACATTGGCTTGTGCTGAGCTTGCTGTCTTCAGCACCCGCCAGCCCCCCCTCTGCAGGGCTTCTCTTAAGCCCACTCACTTTCCAAATTTTACTTATGTCTGGCATTACTCTAGGTGCAGTGTAGAATCCAGCATTTGTTCTTGTTGAATTGGTGGTTAAATTCCTCTGCAAGGCCTCTTGCCCTTCAAGAGAGTCACCTCCCACTTCAGTATCATCAGCAAATTTACTAAGGATGCATCCCATTCCTGGATCCAGATCACTGATAAAAGAAACAAACACACCTGATCCCAAGATTGCACTCTGGAATGACTGGCTACCAGTGAGTTGTAGCCCCATTTGCTATAATTCTTTGAATCCCTACTGCTGAGCCAGCTCTTTATCCACTGTTGACCTTTTCATTTCACAGCTGAACAATCAGTCCAGAAGTTAATTGTGAGGGACAACATCAAAGGCCTACTAAAATCCAGGCAAACTACATACATAGTCCTCCCTTCTTCTATTAACTGGGTGACCTTGTCATAGAAGGAGATCAAATAGGTGAGACAGTACCTTTCCTTCATGAATGTACACTCACTAAAGGATATAATCTCGTAATTTTTCCAGGTACTGCATATAAACTAACAGGTCTCTGATTTCCAGGCTCTTCTCTCCTGCCTTTCTAATAAATTCGGATACTGCTTTCTATCAATATAGGCATCAAATATTCAATAAACTCTGTAAGATACCTCATAGTATTTGTGCTTCTATTTTCATATACACACACACAAATAACTATATGCATATATATAAAGCAGGAGTCTTAAAAAGGAGAAAATGATACAACTAGCTTAAGGAAGTGACAACTTAAACTTAAAACTTAAACTTAAACTTAAACTTAAACTTAAGGAAGTGACAAAATGCCCAGATGTACACTGCTACCAAATTACGATGTGACAGGGTACAATCTGTAAGGAAGCACTGACAGGCTATGGGACTGTAATGAAAAGGATACTAAAAGTCTGAGCACCAAAAGGAAAGGTGGTGAGGAATATCCCATTTCCCCCCCCTTGTTCACAGGAAGGTTTCTACAGCCATCACAAATGAATACTGAAATTCAACAAAAGTGGGAAGGGAGAAATAGTTCAGGTATTGCATCTCAACTGTGTTGTTGATTAAAGTTAAATACTCCAGTGCATAAGACAAAACACTGTCTCAAGATTTCAATTACTGAATGGGACTTGGAAGATCTGCTTATCTACTTCATATGCTAAATTCTTGAGTGATCTTTAGTAAGTTATTCTGCTTCTTCTACCATAATTACCACCTCTGCAAATTACAAGAACAATGAAACAATACAGCATTCTTCCTTTCCTGACAGTGTCTACTTTAAAATATTAAGGGAATGATAACATACTTGAATCAAGGACTGTCCGTTCCTACTATATGTGCATTTAACAATGAGTACGGAAAGGCAAAGATTTTGGAAATGGTGATTTGAAAAAGTCTTTTGTCACTGAAACACAAATCCTAACCAAGTCAAAAGTACATGAGACTCAGTGATAAATTAGCAATGGCTCCTGGAGAATCTCCTTTAAACTGTAAACAGAATAAAGAAGCATATTCTTAATTCTGTGAAGTGGTCTTTGTTACACTGCAAAATCCTCTCTGAAAACCAAGGATTCTCCAGCCCTCATCTCCATGACTCAGTGGCTCCCAGAAAACTCTCAAAAGAACTACTTGACCTTGGCATGCTTCAGAAAACGCCAAGCTTCCAGTTATAGTTGAGTAGACACTCTTTCACTGCTCTACAGGGCTAAGTATTTATTCTCCACCTTTCTCATTTTTCAGACCAGCTCAAATATCGTACAGGAACAAGGAAGTCTCTTCAGATAATGCATATACTCTGCGTTCATTTGT
The DNA here is from genome assembly GCF_019238085.1 of Lagopus leucura. Taxonomy (NCBI): domain Eukaryota; kingdom Metazoa; phylum Chordata; class Aves; order Galliformes; family Phasianidae; genus Lagopus; species Lagopus leucura. Next base: position 28,489,143 of record NW_024962263.1, read on the forward strand.
CATAGGATGTTACCTTCTTTCTTCATTATGGTAATAACAAGCCATTTTCACTTAAACAGGAATATTAATTATTATAATTTATATCTGTTATGCTTCAGATCCACTGCAAAACTGTTCTTGGCTCACAAAAAAATCAGGAGGTTAGATGAAAAGTATATTTTCAGTACTAATACATGCCCCCATACTATGAGGGACAATGCACTGCATCACATCTGCACAGCACAGACCTCAGTGCAGAACTTAAATGAAAGTCTTCTTTCACTTTATGACCTGTCTTAACTACAGTGAAGGCATAAAAATTGACAATTCAACAAGTTTTCTAAATAAATTATAGGCCACTTACAGCAGCAGACTATAGCTTTCTGCTTATACAATAAATTACAAAAACCATAGTGAATTTCTCCCCACAGTGGAGATCCTTCATGAATTAAATAGAACTGCTCATAGCTATTATCAAATAACGTAAGCAAATCAATTGCTGCAGTCCAATATTTTTGCTCAAAGCTGGGAGATATTTGTTTTGTCCAAGCAATTTAAAATGCCCATATACAGAACCAATGACAAAAGGAAAACGAGTTTATATTGATTCTTACTGGAAAAAAAGCAGACACCATATCAATGTACTTATCAACTATTAAAAACACATTTATATATTAGGTACATTCAGAGGCTTCATATTTTACCCAAACAACAGCACACATTTTCCTGGGCTACAAACCAACTGACTCTGATAACGCAATGGATGCAAAGTGGCAAGTCTTCCAGGCAGCATTCTGAGTCTTCACAGTCACCAAAGTCAGAAAACTCCATGAATAATTGTTCCAGGTTTTCAGGAACAGGAATGCAGCAAAGGGTTTGGAGAGAATAGGTTTTCTGGAACCCACAAGTTCTTGTGATTCTGTTTTTCATGTTTGACATGGGATAAAAACAAACTCTTCAAGGTAGGCAAAAGGAAAGCCAGAACAGCTAAAACTCCTTCAGAAAATAAAACTACAAGAGTCTGACTTCAACTCCCTTATTCAGGCCAAGAAGCTCATGCAACACCAGGATAACACAAAGGTGAGAGACATACAGAGAAAATGTGCATTTATCTTCATCCCCACACTTTGCAGTCATTTCCCATTTAGCTAAACAACATTAATTGGATCAAAGCAGTACTTATCTCTTGATAATGTCTAGAGACATTCTTTGGTAGAAGTATCGTTTCAAACCATGGATCCAAATCAGGCAGAAAGGATCTGGGACTTCTTCTAGACATAGACACATAGGAGTGACATTTTTCTACTTCATCATTTCTTCCCTCTAATTATCTAATCTCAACTCTATCACTGGTGTTACTTCTCTGTACTGCTCATATAAGGGAACCGTGAGTAAAAACTTAGGATTATAAAGCCAAAACCCAGAAAACTCTAGCTTCTTAAGGACTGAGAGGTGTTACTCTACATTACTACACCACCTCTGTTAGATCCTGAGGATCAGTCAAGGTTCAAGTTTAAAAAGCATGACTGATAGGAAGAGGTCTCAGAGATGCTAAACTGGTACAGTGAAAGACAGACCTTGGCTTGATCAGTGGCAGCTGGAAGAGAACCAAAGAAGTACTACTGGTGGGGGAGAGCACTGACATTCTACTGCTCTGAAGCAAGTCAATCCATACGTGGGCTTTAAGCAGGCAAGCAAAACACCTACTTGAGCCCACTATATTCTTCATTAGTACTACCAATTCAAAAGAGAGATACTACAAAACTGTCATCGGTATCACAGAAGTAATAATTAACTATGTCAAGTTTCCTCTCAGGAGGAACAAGTGCCAGCTATGGGTTTTACAACCTCACAGTTTTAATTTCATGGTTAGTGCAAGGAGTTTTCCTCTGGTTGAACAAGAAAGAGGCCAAGTTTCTTTGCACAGAACAAACAGGTCCAGCTGCAGGACCCACAACAGAGATGTAGGAATCTTAAATACTGCTGCATAGTTGGGGTTTGTTTTGCTATTATTTGGTTACTAGTTTATTCAATGCAGAGTATTTTTAAAGCTTGCTGCCATTACACAATTCTGATGATTACTGCATCCTTTTCAAATATTTTCAGCACAAGTGGCTGACTAGAAGCTAAGGGCTATTGCTTTTCTTGCAGCTCTTCGGAAGCAGCAAGGCTGATTTCAAGCTTTATTTTATATAAGCAACATCAGGACACAAGCAAGCTCATACAGTTTTTAAATGTCTCCAAGTGATGCAGCTGACAACTAAATCACTGAAGAGGAGCTTAGGCATTAGAATATTCAGGTAAAACAGCTCCAGCCTATGAAATGTTAAAACAACACTTTGAATATAAAACAAAAAAAAAAATTAAGAACACAGAAAACAATGCTGAGCACCCACATTTCTTTCTCCTGAGAGCATAACTCCTCCCTACACAAAAAAGAACATGAGCTATACAAGAAAACTAGAGGAGAGAAAAGAACATCTAAAAGTCCTAAAATCTAGAGTGCAGCAGCAAGGAAAGCTGTGAAAACAGCTGAGAAATTTCTCAACCAGAAATCACTAGAAAACTTGGAGGTTTAAATGGCGAGCTAAGGGGTTGCAGAAAAATGGAAGCAATAAGAATAAAAACATGGCATTGCTTAACAGCGTAAGAGGTTTCCGGGGTTTCAGAACTATTCTGTGATATCTCACCCTGTACCACAGAGTTTAGATAAACTGCATATGTGAAGCCCACTTCTCACCCTCAGCAGCATATCAACCATAGATTCAAACTTTGTGGGCTCTCTCTCCCTTCACTCTACCAGCCTTCTCACAACAGGGACTATACTCACATAACAGACAACAGAAATATGATTCTAAGTGCTGTTGTGCGTTGCACTGTCTTTCTTGTAGACCTTTGCACCTTCTCACAGCAGCAGAAGAAAAATGTAGTAATCACAGAATGGCTTAGGTTAGAAGAGACCTTATGCGTTTTTATTAAATCAGTAGATAAACTTGTTAGCATATATTTAGGCAGAATGGCTAAAGAAATGGGAAGAAAAAAGGAAAATGTGTGATTACATCTACTAAAACCCTAGTTCCAGCTCATTCATCTTTTCAGCCAGAAACAAACTGCTGCAGGAACATGGAACACTGTATACGCACCTTTTGCATCTGACTGATGCAAGTAACTTCTCCATGCCTGAATGCATCCCTTTACTTTTATTGAAGATATCTCTGCTATGTGTTTTGGTGGTCACTTCTTTTTAGAAGCCCTTATTTGCTCTACCCGCTGCAGGTAGCCACTTGATTTATGTTTTTAATTTTTCTGCAAAACACCTAGCACATGGTAAGAAGTCCTGTTTTAAATTACTTGCATAAATAAGCAAATAAATGCCATTAGCATATAATGCCTACAGTGTAAACTGTATGTTCAGAAAATTCAGCAGCAGTGTGACTACCAAGATACCCGAGGAATGTCTATTCATTTTCTAATAGGTCTAACAGACCCTAAAACGTTACTTAACATAGTAATAATCTTCTCACAGTTTGCCATGAAGAATTTAAGACTCTCATTTTCTTCTTTGCGTTTTGTCAATAGCTTTACCTTGGTATCATACTTGTACTAGACCAATGCATGAAAGTCCCATACAGTCAAGTATCATCTATTAGAACTCACTCTGACACCATTACAACCTCCCCAAAGCTGTTCTCCATCAAAATGCCCACAGGGTTGGTCTTTCCTGCCTCAGTTCCACAAGTGCCAGCCCAACCTGAGCATCCACCTAAACTCAGAGCACCAAGTGAGGCCTGTACCAGCAGGACACTAGTCCTGGGGAGACCATACATGCCACACAGCACAGACACCATTATAAGCTGCAGTGACTGGCTGTAGTGGTTCTGACTACCTCACAGCCATGTTGCCTGCAGAAAATTACCCCTTTGCCAAAGCTAGCATAGAACATATAGTGTTTTGCTGGGCTTTCTTTACCTTCTGTGCATTTCTAGTCTGAATTTCTTATTAGGGGAAAAACATCTTTCACTGTGGTTATAAAAACAAGTTTACCAACATTTATAATTTGCTGCAATTGAACTTTTCCACAAATCTGCCATTCATAAATATTAAACGACTCACAATATGCTTTGCACTTCAATAATTATATTTTAAGTAACCAAGTCCACACATGCTCTCTTTTTCTAGCAACCCACGTGTGCTTGAGAGAAATTCTGAATACACTTAAAGTCTTCATTTTACATATTGTATGTAATCAAATTTTTTATTAAACGTTGCCAAGCAATTTGTCTCATTTAAAACACGATGCTAGAAGAGGTAAAGGTCCATTAAGCTGTTAATTGCACACTATAACTCTGACTTCTTGAAAGTTATGTTGAATTTAATTTCTTCATACATTTAATTATGTATTTACCTAATCCTGTGGACATTGCTATTACATTGGTCAGGTATATGATAACAAATCTATACAACCATGCCAGCAGCAAAATTTTCCAGTGTAGAAAGATAGTGCAGAAAAAAAAGTATTTTTTAATTTCCATTTCTTTTGTTTGAGTCTGATATGGGAATTTTCACTGAACAGGTACAAAACACAATTCTACTAATGCAGAAATACAAGTACACCCTAAAGGCAAAGTGCTTCTACTGCAGTAATGACTTAAGTGGTTTGTGAGCTCCAATTCATTGCAAGTAAACCTCAATTGGACTTAAAAATGAAAGTCATTTGAGTGACACCAAAAATGTTATATGCTACTGTTTTTAAATTACTTATAATGAAGGTCAAAAAAATACTTTAGGCTGTAAAAATACATCTGAGCTAACTTCAAATTATATAAGCTACATAAAAGCATTTTCAAGAAGATTGCCACTACTCATATAAGACTCTGAAGTGGTTTGAATACAGGCTTTGGTATATAAAAAAATACCATCAAATCATTTGAATTTGAATAAACTAAATTCAAGAAACAACAACGGTTATGTATATGTATTAGCTAAAATGTATATTAGCTGATTAACCAGATCTTACTTCAAATAACATACATTTGTAAAATAAATTTAATAGCCATCTTTATTTCATTTTGTACTAACTGGAATCATAGCAGGGAAGTTGGAACAAGGTGATCTTATAGGTCCCTTCCAACCCAAAACATTCAGTGGTTCTATGACAATGAAATTAGACAGTGGAAAGCATGAAATATATACTTATTTCTCCCAAAGGCAAAAAAAATTCTCCCATAAGTTACAAAAGCACAATATCACTTGAACATTATTATTATTATTATTATTTTTCAATAAGCTGTACAGATCTCTTCAAAGCTTAGCACATAGGTCACTCTAGAAGTAATGCCTCCTATTTGTTTCCTTGGAAGCAACAGCAGATACAAAGAACACAGTAACAGTTTTGATAGTACACTGTAGCTAAGAATTTGCTTCAATTTCCAATCGAGTTATCTCCATTAGCTATACACTTTTGCCAGTGATGAAAAAGAGCCTGCATGCCATGCTCATAGAAATCTGTATCAGCAGAGGTGACCCACTGTTTCACACCAGCTATGATAGCACTGCTGCTAGGAAAATGTTGTCTATGCAGTTCACCTTTCATTGGGCCAAGCGATGAAAGTCAGAAGGTCTCAAGTCTGGACTATACAGTGGGTATGGTAGGACAGACTAGCCAAGATTGGCAGTGTGCTCTAAAGTCTTTAAACTGGTATGAGGTTTGGCGCTATTGTTTTGCAAGAGAAAGGTTGTCTTCCCCTCTGGTCTGACTCCAGACATTTGAGCCTTCAGTTTAGTGTTATGATGTAGTTGTCAGAGTTGGTAATTTGTTCAGGTTCCAAGAAATCCAGAAAGATCATCCCTTTCCTACCACTAGAGACAGTGTACATCACCTCACCCATTCAGGGCTGCATCCTGAATTTCTTCTTTGATGAAGATTTTACATCATCACTCCACAGACTGTCATTTTGTCTCTGGCTTGTAGCGGTGACATTACAACTCATCACTGCTAATGATGTGATCAGCCTTCTATTGGCCCAACAGGTCCTGACAAACCTGCATATTGTGCTCCTTCTCTTCTTGTGTGAGCACTTGTTCCAACACTGCCACCATTGTTTCCAATACACTGAAGCCAATATCCAGCTCCGTACACTGTTCCCTGGCCATAATCTACCAATCTGCATGGATGCTCTGATTAATATGCTCTTCATTTTATGACAGCTATGCATGGTCATCCAGAATGTGGCTTGTCTTTCATGTTGTTGTCGTCACAACTACTGAAATGTACCAGTTACATCCTCACTGTGCTCACTGTTTGGTCTTTAAGTTTTCAGCAAGCATCAAAGAAGGCCAATAGGTGCAATTTTATCTCCATGGAGGAATTCAATGTTACACTTTCGCTTCATACATCAGATGTCATTTTGTCACACTGCTCCTTTACTGCCATCTGTCACATGGCAACAAAATGTAATGGTGGAAAGGTTCAGCCTCTACTGCTATACACCACCACCATCTGCCCCCGACATCATGGGCCAACATAATAAGGGGCATTACTTTCAGAGCTGCCATCATAATTAGTGCTGTATATTTATTATGCCTAGTATGAGTCCCTTTGTCTGGGGGAATCTTTTCTCTAAAGCACAAGATCTGACCACAGGAAAATCTTTACCCATCTGATTTTTTAGCAGCTCTTTTTCCGAGCAAAATTTTTTGGCCAGTCCCTTCCCACTTTGGAAGGTTTTTTGACAGCTCTCAAGTGGCAGGTATGCTTCATTGTGTACAGCAACATATTTCACATGGGACAACTACAACCAAGAAAGACAGGCTTTAGCCTTTCTCTTAATGCTTGTGGTAACAGCTCTAACTATCATGCAGTACAAATATGAAAATTATCTTCGCTCCTTTTCCACACAACAGAAGAAATACCAGAAAAAAAATAAATTAGAGGAATCCCAAATTTACAGAAGACAAGATCATAAGTGTTTTGTTAAGTATAAACAGCCTTGAAACATATCAGCACTATCTTCAAAATTACAATAGCTGTTCAGGGCCCGAGACTTCAGATTAAGAGAATTAAATTTCCAAAACTCAGTGGAGTGTGTGCTTATTTAATTAAAAGCAGACAGAATTTCATTTGCACTTCATTGTTAAGAATACCACCTATTATATATCACACTTTGGCACTGCAGCTTAACTCCAATTTGTACTAAAAGCATACTTCATCAAGCTCATTTTGAAGTTCATTATATACATTAAACGTCAGTACTATTTGCTATAGCAATCTCATCCCATTTAGATGTTTAAATAGGCAAACACAGTCAGAAAAACTTGGAGAAGTATCCAAATGGTATAAGCTTTTCCAGATGAAGTCTTCTGCATTTGAGATGCAACTGTGAGCTGAACTATATAGCCTTGATTTTAGATTTTTACAAGTATGGCTAAAGGTGTTAAAAACCACAGAGTTTTCTTGCTTATATCTGTGCCTCTAAAATACCTGCATTTTTTATAATTTTCCCATCACAAATGAAGCAGCATATTATACTTTCTAACATAATTTTATAATTTTTATAATTACTGGAATATCTCACAGAACAAGAAAGGGGATTGACCTTAGCAATGGATTTCTCACTGGTTAGATAGAAATCCACCCTTCTATACCACCTCCTAACCATACAAGTGGCATAAAACTTGGTCTGTAAGATAAGTAAATGCCAAACATTTTGCCTATCCAAGAAATAAAGAGGGAGACCTAAAGGGAAACAACAGCATCTCACTTAACAAGATGGCCATTTAAGATACCTTTAAAGTGCTACTAGAAAATCAGGAGCAAAGCCTTCCTACTTTCTTCTGACCAATTGTCAGCCAGGTGGAAAGGAGAAATAGATCACGTTAACTCCCTTGTAAGGAGAAAAGATACATAATATTCCAAAGGTCACTTTTACCATGAATTTTGAAAGACTTTCCAAATATGATTCTTTATTTGAAATCTCCTTACCACATGTATTGTGCAAAACGTGTAGTGAAAAACTAAACACCTCAAAAAAGATAGAGAAATGAAAAGAGGCAAAAGAATGGCTAAGAAAAGCCTGAGTGCTGAAAAGCTCTTTTATGTACTGTTGAGGGTGAACACCGTATTCATTACAAACCCAGGTAGCTTACATAAAAGCCCAAAAATGCAGAATTTAACCTTCTAAACTGTCTCACAATCCAAAGCTTTGAGAGAAATTATGAAGTGTCTACAACGTTTTATTGAGCTTGCACTAATAGTACTAATGATACAGTTTCCTCCTGTTTTGACACATTGCAAATATACTAATAAAACCCACCAATTCCATCTAGATTCACTAGAAATTATTCACCTTAACAAAGAATTTTGTTCCAACCCTTGCTTCAGTTATCTTATGTATTTCCATTTATTAATGCAGCTCATGCTGCTTCTTAAAGCATCTTTTATTTCCAAGGACATTAATCTTTGCTTACAGCCTTCATAACAGAAACAAAGTTTAAAACAGATGAAAAAACTTCAACAGATGAAATAGGCAGACTAACAAAAGTAAGAATAAATACAGTTAGAAGGATCTCAATAATTCCAGTGTATATTACAAAGCTCTGAGTTTAGGCCCTCATTTGCTGCATGTTTTCAAACTACTAGTGAAAGCCAGCACATTTAATTTCAAACAACTAAAAGCTGAAAGTGATCATGTTAATCAAATAATTTTCTCTTTTACAAATCATTATACTTTCCCACAAAATATCTATCTGTACAGAAATTTCAGCCGTTCATTTTGGCTCCATTAATAACAGTATCAATCAGTTTAGAAATCACATTATCACTTTCAAACTAGCATGAAATTTCATAACAAAAACACAAGGAGAAATCAGCTTCCAACAAATGTATCACATTCTAGAAAAATCCCCACAAAGATGTTCTTCCTTTCATCCTGAAAATCCATTCTGTCTGTTAGTTTCCTCTAATCCATTTGAAATGCCCGGGCAATTTCCTTGTCTTCACAATACTTTCTGACTTCTCCTAGCACCCAGAACATTTCATCAGGTTACATCCCCATTTAAACAATTTTTTATTCTTCTTCAATTACCAAACCTTTGGTTACTATACTGTAGGACTTGTTGTAAGGATTCTACACTATTCCTGCTATGCATTTCTGAAAAAGGAAGGCAACCCAGAACAAGCTCAGAAACAGGGTTAGTGGGGTTTGGGATGGAGGATAAAGGAAACACCTTAGAAGAACTGCTGAGCCTGTTCACTCTATGAAAACAAGAGAATGGGTAAGGACTCACTCTACTTAAACACCTCAGAAAGTGTTAACAGAAGACCTCAAAAAAAACAGAAATTTTTGGCACTGCAACATATCATCACTGCTTTCTCTCACACCAGTGGAAGAATTTTCCAGGTCTCCCATTTGGCAAAATGAGAAAATTCTTAACCAGATGAAGATTACCCTGTAGTAGCTGAAGACTAAAGCATAAAAATCCTGAAGGTGATGTACATTTCCATACTCTTGAACCGACTGGCTGGGAATGCACATTTGGATCCAGCTTTCCTGAAATCTGGCACCCTAAAATCCTTACTGGGCCCTCACATTCCCATTGCATTCCTGCTTGGAGTAAGGCAGTCAGCTTGTACCACATCATTATCCCTCACTGGTCCCTGCCCTCCTGCACTCCTATTCTGCTCATCCTGTTCCTTCTGCTCAGCAGAGCTACTGCATTAGATCCACCAGTTATGCATTCTCTAGTATTCAACACATCGCTCTGCCTACATGCCTTTTACCACAGAAAGGTTCAAATTTTAACCAGGACAGAAATGCCCACAGTAACAAGCCATTACACACTTAATGAAGACAGCTGGCTGGAATCCGCCTGCGCCCAAGTGGGTTCTCAGTGCCACACAGAGGAAAAGAGATAACAACCAATAACATACATAGGAGATTAACTGCAAATTTCAGCAAGACATCAGGTTGCAGAGGGCAGCAAAACAGAAAAAGCAGCTTTAGAACTACAGCCTTTAGCATGGGTGCTGTAAATAACCTGCTCATTAGACAAAGCAAGAGCTATAGGATGTGATTGTCTGGCAAGGCAAATGTATTTCCTGCGCCTGTAAACAAACTGGATGAGCTACAGACAGTCTGGAACAATGCATAAAAGCTAATAGCATTATTAGGGATGAGGAGAAGGCTGTAGTTATATTTGATGTCACAGTGACAGAAGATAGTTCTCAGTCTGTATAACAGCTGAGATTAAAAACTGTAATGAAATCATTGAAACACTGCAGTCACATGCCCAAAATTTTTTTTACCACCCTTTGCAGATCATAGCTGCTGCTACAGAAAAAAAACACAATAAAACTTCCTGAATATATCACTGCCTTAAAAAGATCAGAAATATATACATACGAAAATGCAAACAATACACCATGAACAAGCTTGACTTGGTAATAAAAAAAATAAGCAACACTTTTAGCTATTGCCTTTGGTGAACTTCATAATAAAACTATTTCAGTGGGTATCGGAGTTCAAAGTACTAAAAAGTCAAGACAGGATCATGAAGTACGTGCAACAAACAGTACCAAAAAGCTGAGGAAATTGAACAGTAAATAGAGTCAGAATTCACATTTTTGGATAGGGACTCAATATGCAGAAAGTGACTTTTTTCCAGGACTGAAGTCTGCTAATTAAAAATGCAGGACGATATGGCTTGGGCAGCAAATATGAGTGCAAAACATACAAGCTTTCAAGAAAGTGATACCAGGAATTTCAGATTCACTGAGGCACAGATGCCATCAGGGGAACGCTCAGGAACACTATAGCATCTCTTCAACAGCTTAATTATATCAGCAGATGAAGTATTTAGATTGCTTTACAAGTGAAATGAAAAAGATTCTAAATTGAGCACAATATTACCACACCTTTTTTACAGAGTCTCAGGATTTTTCTGTGCTTCTAAAAAGTACATGATTGTCTTTCCCACAGTGACGGTGTTACAGGTAACATAAACAGTATAGGTTAAGCTTTTCAGAGATGCAATCACCAGTTTCCTTGGTAAAGTATCACTGATAATTGGAAAATTGAAAGTGTCTGTGGTCTTCAAGAAAGTTGACAAAAAACAGCTGAGTTTTGGACAATATCCATAATTCAAGATGGCACTCAAGATTTCTCAACTCAACTGACTTGAAGTAAATGGCACAGCTCTTTAATGCTACATAATAATATATGAAGAAAAACAGAAATCCAGGTTTTTTTTTGGTCTCCCACAAGCATTATTTAGAATACAAATGACCATCTAGACCAGTAAGGAAGTTGTCAGATTCCCTAAGAGCTGATAAAGAGTAATTAAAACTGTTAGGGGTCCAACAGTTAGGCAGGGCTATGATACTACTCCCTTAACAGCTACAGGAACACATTACCAAAAAAGTCACAGAAAGGTGTTTCACTGAAGTTTTTGAGGATGCAATTGAAGATCCAGAACAGGGAAGAATATCACTGTTTTCAATTTCTTCTACAAGTCAAAGGAGGAAAAAATCTTCCATGTCATTTTTAAAAGAGACAAGAAGATGAATAGAAAAATGGAATTTGTACTGAGGAAATGTCACTATTTTTAACAATGTGCCTCATTCCAGTTGAAACATCTCATTTGGTGGCACAGGTTCCCTCTAGCAGGAGCCATCAGGTCAGTGCCAGAAGAGCAGACTGAACATGCAGCTAGGCTTTATGAATTTATAGAACATGAATAAACATGGTGGCCTGGGTCCAAGTAAGCCTGTATCATTCCCTACACTCTGTGTTCTTTAGAAAGCAATGGAACTTATTCTCCATTGCTTCTTTATCACAGCCACACTATAAAAGCAGGTTCCTCAGGTTTCCTTTTCTCTGAACATAGAAGAAAAATAAAGGTCATACCCACCTTTCTTCAAATCTCTGCAAAACACACTAACCACTCCTAGAAATTAAACTCCGGATTGCCCAAGGTTAGCTAATAAATTTTGTGTTCATACTCTAGCAATCTGGACCTCCAGATTTTAATTCTATTTACTGAAGCATTTCTTTTTCCTTTCAATAAATGAAACACTCCAGATTTGTCTGTCTGCAACTCAGAGAGCATCACCATGAACGTACAAATATTATTCACTGCTATCTCATCACAAAGGTATAAAGCTGACTAGCAGAAGACTAAGATAATATTAACACATTCCTTTCTAAAGCTTCAGCACATCAAAGTAACTGATAATGAATTTATAAAAATAGAAATGAAAGTCCATCAGCAAAGTTACAAAGCAGACAGATTTCACTGTTTTTTAAACTCATTCTAAAGAAATAGTATGTCTGAATGCTTTTCACTGCCTGCATAGGACTACAAAGAGTAAAACCACAAAAAGTAACAGATCAACTCCCAAAAAACCTTGTTTATAAAATTGAGATTTTTATTTTATGCTTACTACTCATTCGATTATCTTTTTTCTTTTAGTACTGCAAACTAAAACGTAAGTTCCCACAGTTGCATAAAAGGACAGGTGTTATCAAATGAAAAATGAGAAAGCATCTGTACTGAAGTTCTTGATGGGCTGCTGCTCAGCACATAAGAGAGCACAGAATCAGGTACTGCTCGTGCCCCAGATCAGTGTGGGCACACTGGGATCATTCCATGGCACTGCTATGTAAAATCATTACATGGACCATCACAAAGATGATCACCTCTCTTGCCTATTCTGCGCTTTCAAGAAAAACTATTCATTATTCATAATTGTCTTCTCATGGTACTTCCATTCACCATACAGAGCCAATCTCAGGAGCAGCCTTCCCACTTATCTTCACTGGCTGTGACATTTCAGACTTGTCCTACAGCTGAACAGCTGGGCCAGAAAAAGCAGCATTTGCATGTGGCAGTATAAAATAAGCACGTAAAAGGGCTGAACACCATCCCAGTTTTGAAAGGTGGCTTCCAAGTGAATAGGTGTCATTAAAGAGGAGAGCATGCAGAGCTCATATGTCACTCACCCATATGGTCTCCAGCTGATGACCTTTACAAAGAACAAATCAATACTAAGCAGATCCTGCATCTACTATTTCTTACTGTGTATGAAAGGTCAAGCAATTTTCATGTATGTATCAGTTCTAACATTCCTTTTCCAGACACTGAAGTGTTTAAACAAGGAAATAACCAAAGAATGCTTATTTCTCACATATCACCGTTTCAAACATGGGATAATTTAAAAAGAGAGTTAGACCTCATTTCAGGGACAAACTATGAGATTCACAGAAGGAATGTAAAGCTTTACTTCGCTATCATGAAATGATCTCTAAAAATACACTGTAGATTAAATTATTAACAGGGTTAATAAGACTTCTTCCTCAGCAGAATTCAGTACTACCTGCATGTTTTATGCTGAAGTAATTTTGAAAAATATTAAGCTTTAAGCTGTTTATATTTATTTTAAGCAGCATGTCTGCTGTACCTTTTTTTCATATGTACATGCAGGCCACAAAGATCATTCTCCTCTTACTATCTCCTTTAGATGGCATAGTTTGAGAGAGGCTTCTATAGAAAGCAATGATTTGGTTCTATACTTAAACATGATCCCATTTAGTTCAGTGCCAAATCCTTTTAGCTTCAGTGAGAAAATTCTGTAACACACATTTCCATAGTTTAGGAGACTCCTGATGCAGAAACTAAGCTGAAATTTGAGGGCTTTTTACCCATCTTACATTTCACTTCCCAAAGTAAGCTGAAGTTTAATGTATCTCAGTACCTGAAGTTCAAGTACAAACATCAAAACTCTACTAAATTCAACAACCCTGTTTGAATGAAAAAGGTACCCCGTTGGGTATTTTAAATGCACCCTAAATGTAACACTAGAACATCATTCTGGCTCTGGTTAGAACACAACACTGAACTATTTGATACTGCAAGTATAAGATCTACAAGGACAATGTTTTAAAATATTCAGAAAGCTAGTATTTTAAAATGCTTGCATATGGGAAAAAGGATATCTAATACTCTAATGAATTTCTGAGTTGCGTTATCTGCAGCATCGTAAGGAGATATTGCCATTCACATACTGTAGCCATACAGATTGGAGCAATGGCACATCCAAATTTCCGTAAGCAAGGTCATAAAAAGGGTCTATAATATTTTATGCCTACATTTAATACTTTTAAGAAAGGTTTATTACAGCTCTTGCTTCCTCTTCTCAACTTCATTCATGATTAATATAAAGATTCGCACAACATTAAAAATCTCTCCACAGTTCATTTCAGATGAGAAGCAATGCTTTTGTGAATAGGGTTGCTTTTGATTGTTCTTGTTGTACTTGAGTTGGTAAGCCATTTTTATTATTTTTAACCTGGTAAATCATAGAAAACATACATTAGCTCTAATATTTAATTATTTACATTATTTTAATGCAAATATGTATTCTAACAGTGCTTTCTGCCAGTCAAACAAGTACCAAAGCAAAACCAAATAGTTTTATATGGAGGAAAAGTGTACATTGCCAGATTAGGAACGTTTATGCCAATGCTGTAACCAGCAACATCAACAAATACAAATTAGCAACTAAGTTTTGTATTCATCTTAAAGATTTATTACAAGGATTGGACTAGATGTTATTTAAAAGGTCCATTCCAACTCAAACCATCCTATTATTCCATACCTGATTACTTGCCCGTGGCATCTCATCAGAAAACCAAATCAAAAAATTAGAAAAAATAATCATAAGGTCACAGGAGTTGATCACAAATAGAAGTTACACTTCTGGCTGCTGCCATGCACCAAAAGCAGAACTGTAAGGAAGCGAATTGTTTTCAGGTATCTGAAATTACCCACAGAATTATTGCTTCATCGAGGAAATCTAGCCTGTGAGCTCTGATATAGGACAAAACTGCCTGCCTCCCTTTTGTCTTACTGCTTGTTTTGACTAGCTGCAAGAGCATGGAAGCATAGATATTTAATATTCTTTTATTGGCTTTTAGATAACTGACAGGTTTCTAGGGCATTTTCTTTCCAAATTTTTACAACTTTACAACTGTGTCTTTTTTTATGATTATGCTTTTAAAACTTTTATTGGGGAATAATTGCAGAATATCTACAGGACTAGCTGGCAAATTACATTTGCAAGACTGGAAATGTTCATTTGGATGCAGAGTGCTCTTCATTCATTTACTTATTTTCAGGAGAAAAAAAAATGAAAATACTGGTATGCTTATGGCATCTTCCATGCAGCTGTTACAAAAGTCACTTAAAAAAATAGGATCCAAGATAAAATAAGCTGAAGCTGCTGGCTTTCTATAAGAAATCTATGTTCTTTCTTAAATAAATCTTAAATATACGGAAAAGGTCTATTTCTTTGTACCTTGTCCATGAAGTGCATACAGTATTATAGAAGTTATTCCAGAAACAGCTACAAAGAACACTTTCTATTGTACCTTCATAAGAAAAATGATTCAATGGCAACACTGGAATATTACAGTAAATTAAAACCACAAGTTGAACACTGCATGTGATCACACAGGCAAGCTCAGCAGACTGCGGGACTGTAGGTACTGCTGTACATGGTCCTAAGCATCTGATGTTGAAGACAGCCCTTCCTCATAGATTCTTTCTATCTCACTTAGGCTTGTGTTAACAGATTGTCTTATCCTGCTCGGCATAAGACAGAGTTGGGAAAAAGGAAAGAATACTTTTTCAGAACACTTAGGGGAAGAAAAAAAAAAAAAAAGGAGAAAGTTTATACCCAGCACCATCACGCAGCTAAAAATCTCATGGTTTTGTTGTTTGGTTTTTGTTTTATGTTTTTGGTGTTGTTTTCTTCTTTTTACACCCTTATAAAAGGGCACTGAGAAAAGGCAAAAAGATGTAAAGCAGATTTTTTTCATTCTAACTCCGAGCACTACAATGCTATAGTTCCACTGCTATTGATCTGAATTCTGTAATGTGTTTTGGAGAAAGGTTTGCTTTCAAGATGATGATAATAAAGGAATCTGTGACATTTCTCACCCTGGGCAAAGAGTGCCATTAAAAGCAGGCCAATCAACTCTGGTCGAAGCATGCATATCTAGCAACGAAGACATTTTATAAAATAGCAAGAGGCACATAAAAAACCCTCAAGATGTTAAACTAAGTACCTACATTGTGTACTTCTTCACTTTGCACAAACCAATGGCAAAAAACAGCTTTCAGAGCACTTATTTCTGAACTCGTGCAAGGAGTTTTTTAGAGATTCAGTTCCTTCTTGCCATGATGCTCAACTGTATTTTATTTGTCCTTTTGAACTAAGTGACAATAAACAAAGTTTAAAAGCTGTTATCTCAGTAGAAGTATCTGTTGCACAAGTATGCATGCCTTTATTAGTCTTTCTGTGAAGAACATACTCTTTTTTATAAACTACTCCAAACCACTGCACTTTAAATAAAGTCATCTGAATTTCAGCAACGTCTTTGCACTCATTCCACTTTACTATCTACTTTACCATCTTATTAATATTCACATTTGAAATTCTAAATTCTAGATCTTAATTAAAATTGTAGACTTACATTACAGCACTAATTTAATAACAGGAATTGGAGAATTGGGACAACTGGGAGAAGAAGAAATAGATTGTCTCAGACTGCATTCAACATTTGACTGCCTGTGTGCAAGGTATTCTCTGTAGATGCGACAGACAAACCTCAGAAAATGGCATCACATCAAAATGATCCAAACAGCACAGGCCTAAACAAAATGAAAAATATCAAGTGCATCACACAACGTCTGAAAGAAAGATTATTCTACCTGTATCGGACATGCTCAATTGTGTCGTATGTCAGTTTGCTGCTGATATTCTGACTATGAGGGTTGCCTAGGAGACAATGGAGAAATAGAAGTTAATCATAAATCACAACATAGGTACTAATTTTTTTTTCTTTTAACAAAGTATTACACCAAGCCAGCCTGAAAAAATGACCAAGAAAGATTTAATATTTACTTTGCAGGCAATGCCCTGAAGCTCCTTGGAACAGTTAGTCAAGACATATAACTAAAGAAAACAATTATGACAGACCTTGAAACTTCAGCTTCAGTATCTGTTACTAGTACTTAAGCAGTTCCCTTAACAAAAATACAACTGCATCTGTACAAATAGGCTAGCAAAAAAAAGCTGAGACAGAATGCACATTAATAAATACATTCAGGGACTAAGACATAGTTAACAGACATCATATGGAGGTAGCAGACATTCATTACTGGACACCACTTATGCTCATATTGCTCATGAAAATAAAAATTTCACTGCAACATCAGTGGCCACCTTAGTACAGCTCAGAACAGACAGATGTTAACAATTAAAACAGTACCTAAGAAGGGCATAAATTTACCTCCTTGAGCAAAATAAGCTAAACCAACATCCACAGATGAACAACATGCTTTCCTTTCAATAAATCCTTAGGAAAACACGTAAGCATTTTTGAAAGAGAACAAGAAAAAAGTTACCAATTAATACACTATTCAGTAATTTACAATAAAATCTACTTATTTTAAAATTTCAAAATCAGTGAAGGTGTTACAAAGCATGTCGAGTGAAAGCGTTAACAAGAATAATAATGTCTAGGTACTACATCTAAGGTTTGAGCTCTGAATTTTTTATTTTTATTTTTTACATCTGATGTTGCATTTCTGTAATTTCCAGTTCAAATATTCTCAATTTAGAAGTGAGAATCTCTTTTACTTACATCCCTTCCTCTCATTTACACATACAGTATCTTAAACGTAGTTCTTTAGGCCTGTAGATTTTCACCAAGAAAATACAAAAGGGCAAGCTAAATTTCCCCTTCATTCACACCTGTGTCCATCAAATAAACTCATACAACAGTTACTGCCCTTAGAGTAGCAGAGATATAAGTGAGGAAAAAAAAATTTCACCAGGCTAGGGATTACATTATCATTTTAAAGCAGTGTCAAACATGGAATTTGTTCTCACATAGCATTATAGGTACTGTGAAAATCTGGCAGCATTACTATTTCTATTCATGACCACTCAATTGATTCACAGATTTAATTTTTTCTGCCACAGATGGCACTTCTAATTAGAAGGGCCAAGCCCAAATTTGTTTGAAGTAACTAAGATCAGAGTGCATATGTTTCACCTCGCAATGGCTGCAGTGACAGAACATTAATTTTAATATCACTGACATTCACTACCGTAAGAGATTTTGTACGTCATCAAATCAGTGCATCCTTTTGTAACTCCAAAAAAACAAAAAGGCTACCCTTATTAAGAATAACATCTAGTTCATAGAAGAACTTAAATTCACATCGGATCCGGGACTTGTCAACATTCAGGAAACAAGAGGGGAAAATGCTACAGACAATGTCGCATGACATGAAGTTTTGCCAAAACTTCTCTGTGGCTTATCACCCAGGTTATAAGCACATGCTGGCGCTTTAATGAACACAGTTCTCTTTTGAAGAGTGATATCTAGTTCCCAGATGAGGAAACACTTTGCTCAATGGATCAGGGAGCAAAAGGAATACATAAAACCAGAAAAAAGGACATCTAGCCCACAGACATTAACACACAATAAGAAATTTTGATGACTTCAGAGGGACTACTAATAGCATATATAGGTAATACTGCAAAGCATTTTTTTTTTTTCTCCTAGATGAGTCTCTTCTAACGTAAACTGTGTCTCACCATAACAATAACTTCCAAACAAAGGATGCTGTCTTTGTTTAAAAGCACAAGCAGCATGGGGTTCTCAGAGAGATGATAATGTCCCTGAAGAGACTGAAGAATTTAAGTGGAAGATCCAGGAAAGAAATAATACTAGGTAGCACTATACTGCCCTAAAGCCTTAATAACTACACCTCCATCCAGATACTGTGCAATTACAAACACATCAAATTCACATTCCTTTTTTAAGTACCAAACTGCAGCGGACCAGAAGAGGTTTAGCACCTATTCTCTGCCTAACTCCACTCTATGTTAAGCTTTCTTTCAAACAAAATGCTTATGATGAACCACAGTCACAACAGTGAAGGGTCTACATAACCTAGTCCCACACAACTGCTCTGTACTTCTCTTGTTGTCATACTATCCACCATCTACTGCCAATTTCTGGCAGTCTGTAGGCTGGCTTCCCTCACTATGTGCAAAAAGAGCAGCAGCTACCTTTCAGTAACAACCTCGTGTTTAGGTTCCTTTGTCCACCTATTAAAAAGGTCAAGATTCACAAGGGTGAAAGCAGCCCTGGACAACGGCAGGAGAGCAGTTCCCATTTGTCTGCATCCCACCACAAAGACATGTCCTCAGCCACTAAAAAGCAAAGCAAGGGAGATCTAAAGAGATGCGACCTCACCGTAAAATCACTGGTCTTCCAACTGCTCTATAGCAGTGTGAAAAACCTATCTTCCAACAACTCAGCAGGCCTAGTTTTGAACTACTTAGGTGAAAAGAATAATGAGAATAATAATGGAAACATTGATTCATACTTACTATAAACATTGTTTCTGAGGTCATCTGTAAAAGCTGTAAGTAGACTTTCAGGGAAAAGTGTGGAACCTGCATGGTCAAGGTAAGTCATCCCTAAAACAAACAAAAAGATCAAATTCAATGTTTTTTCTTAAATACTTAATTCTAATTTCTCATATACAAGTAAGGTACATTATACATGGATCCACACTGTACACAGTGCACAACACAAAAAGTTGTTCCCCCTAAAGTTCCTAGTGTATGACAGTTCTCTGTCTGACTCAGAAGTCCACCCAGATTTTGAAAAACGGTTCTCAAATATGTTCTAATAAACCAGGCAACACTCACACTGAGGCATCTTCCATTCACCAGCACAGTTTAAAAAAAAGTGATACAATAGAAGCCCGGTGTTTTGATTGCATCTTTATAATTTTTAACTAGAAAGCAAAATACTGGAAGAGATCCTTTTCTTCCAAGTTCATATTACACATCGTTTGAAAAGTTCCACCTGTAGAAGACTGCACAAGCTACTGCCTTCAGCCACAGTACCTTGGCACTTCTAGACACTATTATTATTCTTATCTCAATAATTATTACAAGTATCAACAACAACAGTGAGTTGTTGAGTCTGCCAAAGAGGAGGCGACAACCATGTTATGGCATGGTTTAGGCATGGCCTGAATCATTCTTGAAGCCCAAAGTTTAAGTTTTAATGCATTTAAATATTCCTTGCCAGTCTGCTGCACTTAATGTTTGATTCATTTTTAAAATTCCTTTTTATATTTTTCAGTTATTGCAAAACTTTTAAATAAAAGCTTCTTGGAAAGGGAGGCTTTCTCGTGTTTGACCGTTTTAGATTTCTTAATCTTTAGCAATTATTCTTCCATTTCTCCAGTGTGTTGCATGTCCTTTATTAGTTTTTTCATTTCACTTACCTTAAGTATTTCAACCTATTTCAAATTTTAATAATGATGAATACGATTAAGATTAGAATTTAATAAGTATTTTAAAAGCCTTTCCTTTCCACAGGGATTTAAAAGTTAAGCTCAAAGAGTTAAGCTTTAAATGAGAAGTCCTGACACTTGGAAATACATATAATTATAAATTACGTTGCTTTAGCAGCGATTCAGTGGGTGAAGCTGTGAGACCAGTAATGACAAAACCAGTCTGGACACCCATCCCTTCTTTTATTTTATGAGAGAGTCCTCCACTGCCTCAAGAATTCCCCATTTATAGTGCCTGGTTAAAAGCAGATTTTCTTTTTTTTAATGAGTTGAAGTTAATCAAGGAAAAGTGTTTTGAGGTGCTTAGAGTGGAAGAGGATAGAAAAATACTGGACTGATTTATTATATGTACCATCTTCCTGGGTTTTTACTTTTTTTTCAATCATAGCAAGGACTAAAAAGCAGTATGAAACAGTACATACAATCACACAGAGGTCAAAATGAAGATTCAGAAGGCATATGGTGAAACCTGGCTGCCCCACAGTTAGTCTGTATGGCAAATGCCAGCAAGCAAGCTTCATTTCAAGAAAGTGCTTGCACAATCATAACAAATCACACCATAGCAGACATACCCTTACATCTACACGTGTTTACTATGAATATGCAATGTATACTATAAAAAAAGAAAAACCAATATAGAAAACTGGCAGAGAAGATATTTTCATGCTGTAGCTAATGCAAGGGAAATGCATTCATTATAAAAATTGCTCTAGTGCTGTGATATCAAATATCAAATCTGCCCATTTAAAGATGATTCAGTTTCACTCATGAGAAACTGCTTGGCATCTCCCAGCCTCAGAAATGGAGGTGCTTTGGGCTGAGCAGGGCAGCTCCAGGAGACAACTGGGTCTCCACTGGGGATCCCCAGACACCCAGCCTCTCCTTTGCCATAACAGGACCAGCTTTACCTTCACCAGGCTATATGCAAATCACACTGTCAGAGTCACCACAGAGGCTGGTTATATTAGCAGGACACTGGGATGTGACTCGGAACCCACAGCTTAGTAGCCAGTGCATCTAGCTCTGATATAGAACGGAAGTAACTGCAAGTACATAGAATCACAGAATGGTTTGAGTTGGAAGAGACCTTTAAGATCATCCAGTTTCAACCCCCTGCTATAGGCAGAGACACGTTCCTCTAGACCATATTGCTCAAAGCCCCATCCAGCCTAGCCTTGAACACCTCCAGGGAGGGGGCAACCTGTTCCAGTGTCTCACCATACTCACAGTAAAGAATGTCTTCCTTTTATCTAGTCTTAATCTACTCTCTTTCAGTTTAAAGCATTTTTCCTTGTTCTGTCACTACTACCTGCTCTTCTAAAAAGCCCCTCCCCAGCTTTCCTGTAGGCCCCTTCAGGTACCAGAAGGGCACTACAAAGTCCCCTCAGAGCCTTCTTTTCTCCAGGCTGAAGAGCTCCAGCTCTCACCCTGTCCTCATAGGGGAGGCACCCCAGCGCTCTGATCATCTCCATGGCTTTCCTCTGGACCCACTCCAACAGCTTGATATCCTTGTGTTGGGGGCCCTAGAACTGATGAAATACTCCAGGTGGAACCTTGCAAGAGCAGAGAAGAGGGGCAGAATCACTTCCCTTGATCTGCTGGTCAAGATTCTCTCAATGCAACCCAGAATACAGTTGGGCTTCTGGGCTGCAAGCACACACTGCCAGCTCACGTTGAGTCTTGCATTAACAGACACTCAAATCCCTCCCCTCAGGGCTGCTCTTAAGCCATTCTCTGCCCAGCCTGTATTTGTGCTTGGGATTGCCCCAAGCTAGGTGCAGGACTTTGCTCTTGGCTTTATTGAACTTCATGAGGTTGGCATGGGCCCAGCTCTCAAGCCTGTCCAGGTACCTCTGAATGGCACCCCTTCCCTCTAACATATCACCTGCACCACTCAGCTTGCTGTCACCTGCAACCTTGCTGAGGGTGCACTCAAACCCACAATCCATGATGCCTACAAAGATGTTAATCAACACTGGCCCCAGCATTAATCTCTGAGGAACGCCGCTCATTACCAATCTCCATTTGGACACTGAGCAATTGACTGCAACTCTGAGAGCAACCGTTAAGCCAGTTCCTCATTCAGCGAGTTGTCCATCCATTAAATCTACTTCTCCCCAGTTTGGTGACGAGGATGTCATGTGGGACAGTGGCAAAAGCTTGCACAAGTTCAGGCACATTATATCAATTGCTCTTCATTTATCTATGAATGCCATAACTCCATCAAAAAAAGGTCAGCAAGTTTGTCAGGCACTATTTGCCCTTGCTGAAGCCATGTTAGCTACCACCCATCACCTCATCTTTGTTTTTTTGTGTGCTTTAGTAGGATCTTCAGGAGGATCTGCTGCATGATCTTGTCAGGCACAGAGGTGAGACCAACTGGTCCATAGTTCCCTCTATCTTTTTTTCCTCTTCTTGAAAACTGGGGCTGTGTTTCCTCTTTTCCAGTCAGCAGGAACTTCACCAGACTGCCACAAGCTTTGAAGTATGATGGATAAGAGCTTGGCAACTTCACCTGCCAGTTCCCTGAAAACCTGTGGATGGATCTCATCAGGTCCCATGGACTTCAGCATGTTCAGATTCTTTAAATGGTCTCAAACCTGATCTTCACTTACAGCAAGCACATCTTCCTTTTCCCAGTTCTTACTTCTGCTTTCTGCAGCTTGGGCAGTGTGACTAGAGCCCTTGCCAGTGAAGCCTGAAGCAAAGAAGTCATTGAGCACCTTAGTTTTCTTCATATCTTTTGTGACCAGGTCTCCAGTTTCCTTTCAGAGATAGACCACATCTTCCTTACCTTTTAACCCTGATAAACCTGTAGAATTTCTTCTTGTTCCCCTTTATGTCCCTTGCTAGATTTGATTCTAACTACTACTTCTTCGTATCCTTCCAGGTAACTCATTCCTGCCTACACTACCTATAGGCTTTCTATTCATGTTAAGTCCAGGAAATTCTAAATAATCCATGGAAGAGTCCTGGCATTCTTGCCCGCCTTCCTCTCTCTCAAGATGGACTGCTTCTGGATGTGAAGAAGATGGTCCTTGAATACTGACAAGCTTTCTTGGGTCCCTCTTCCCTTCAGGGCATTATCCCATGCCAACCTGCCAAGCAGCTCCCTGAAGAGTTCACAGAATGTTCTCTGAAGTCCAGAAAAAACAAAGGCAGCCTACTCCTCCAAGAGAACAATGCCTTCCAAGCAGACTCATGTGAAACAATACAAGCAAAAGGGTCTCTAGATAATAGTTCCCCTATGTGATATTTTCAAATTTGATTCATTACACAATCAGTTCAGGACAACATTGTGACTTTACTAAATAAAGGTAAAGAACACTTTAATTCATTTCTGAAATACCACCTCCAGGTCCATGACTTGGAATTCTTAAACTTTTATGATACCTTTAATGCTGCTGTTTAATTGAAAGCAGAATAGCATTTAATATTCTCTGTACTGCCTGAAAAATGAAAAAAAGGTGCTCATAGAACTTGAGACAGCACTGAAACAAATACCTTCATTGCTATTGCACTTTTATGCTGTAGCTTTTCCCCTTCCTGTCTTATTTCAATAAAACTATTTTTTAGAGGAAAGAAAAAAAAAGCACTGTGGCACATGCACCAGCAAACAAAAGAACATTCATAATTTTCATTGTTTTTCCCCTAGTTTAATAACACTTGCTATTTTAACTTTATTGAACACACATTAACAAAAGATTTGTCAGTATATACAGAGTAATCTAGTTCCCTGTTTCACCGCAGTATTTTGTATATAGCCTGTCAGCATTGTGAAATTACACTATTTACAGCAAGTAGCACAAAAAGAAAACAACATGATCAACCAAAAGAAAATTAAAATACACCATTTGTTAGGACCTGCCTTCTTTATTTGGGAAAAGCATAAAATTTAGTTCAATTTACATACTATTATGCAAGGAATTGTAACTGACTTCATTGATCAAGTACCAACTATTTGATAAAACTACATTTCAGAGGCAGGTTTTTTTTTTAGGATGGTTTTCAGAACTCCTATTATGTGCCAACTTTAGTTATGTAAAGTTACTTATCAACAGTATCCAATCATATGCTATAATAATCACATGCTAATATTGCAAATTATTTCTACATACAGAACACCCTGGAAACAAATGTGAACCAGTCTTTCCTGCTCAAAATTAGAAAAAAAAGAACAAAGAACTCCACTTGCAAAATAAATAGTCCCGTTTTTCTTCTGTGTTAAAATTCACATGTAGACCAAATATTCACTATCTCCGCATACCTTGATTCTTTGTAAAACTTCAGGCATGCAATAAGCACAGCCTCAGATATCACAGAACTGTAGGGGCTGGAAGGGACCCCCAGGTCTGATCTATCAGGTCTATCGAGTCCAACCCCACTGCACTGCTTTGCAGCCCCCCTACAGCAGGCTGCACAGATAAGTGTCCAGGTGAGTCTCAAATATCTCCAGAGAAGGAGAATCCAAACCTCTGTGGGCAGCCTGTTCCAGTGCTTCATCACCCTCATTGAAAAGAGTTCCTTAGCATATTGGTGCAGAACTACCTATGCTCCAGTTTATGGCCATTTCCCCTTGTCCTGTCCCCACAGACTGAAAAGTTGGCCATGTCCGTTTGACTCCCACACTTAAGATACTTACAAACATTAATCAGATACCCTCTGAGTCTTCTTTTCTCAAGGTTGAACAGACCCAGTTTGCTTTTCCTCACAGGGGAAATATTTCAGGCCCTTTATCATCTTCATGGCCTTCCACTAGACTCTCTCATGGAGATCCTTGTCTTTTTTGTGTTTGGGAGCCCAGAAGTGGATACAGTACTCCAGTACGCTGGGTGACTATTCAGTTTAATTTAACACTCCTATTTTACATGTATACTTTTAGATCTCCTAGTAATTAGGAAGCTCAGTGTATGGTTATCATGCTGTAGACAGCCTAACCAGCCTAACCAGAGGAGAACAGAGACCATGCAGGCAATCCCAAGACGTCCTCCTCCCTACACCACTGGAGAACCTACGCCTGGTCATCCAGCTTGTATTCAGCTATATTATGACTTCTTCTGCTATGTGACCTATTCTTTTAATCCTTAATGTTGTTCTTGATGCTATACATCACTGAGTCTTAACTGTACATCAACCACAAAAATAACCAATTTACCTGCTCTGTGCATGGCTGCCTCATTTCCTCAACCTTTTGCAACCCTGTGATTCCTTAGCCATGGCCCCACAGGTGCTTCCCAGGTCTCAGACAGAGCAGAACCCCCCTCTCAACTGATTATAGCCTGTCAGTCAGGCTGCCAAAGCTTCCATAATGGAAAATAAAATGGAATCATCAAGTTTGATTGACAGATATAATTACAATTCAGTGGGATTATGTACAAAACACTGCTTGGAAATACATACAGGCAGAGCCCTGAGGAGATGGTATCTGTCTTAAGTGCAGCAACATTAACAACAAACAGTATGAAATCGATTGCATGAAAACAAGCTGAAGGCAAAATACAGCATTATCTGTCAAAAGATAAATATAAGACTTCCACATGCCAAAACAACGACGACAAAACTGGAATAACCTAAGTTTAATAAGTGACAATATAGAGAGGAGAGGGGTCTACAAAGGAAAGTGAGCTATCCTCTGGACCAAGTAGCTAACAGGTAGCACCACATCAGCCACTTCAAGTTAGTCTCACTATCTATGTCAGGTGCCCTTCAGAGGCTGCTCCCACTCTCCACTGACTGTATAAGAGCTGCTTCTAAATTAAATGCCAAAAGCAGCTCTAACTATGCTGTGCATCTAACCTTGAAAAAAGCACCTGAAGTCTCAGGATGATACAGTCACTGATATGCCCACACACCGCACAGATGGATAAAAATCCTGGCCCTGCAAAAAAAAAATATCTCCAAATGTTAAACGGAAAAAGAAAAGAAAATGCTACTAATATGGCTTGAGAGTGGATTTTGTTTGAAACAGAACATACCTAGCATTTTGTTAATATGGTCAATTACTTGTTATTTATATCTTCAGTTCTTACTTGGCATCAACATAGACAAAAGCTATCAAAACTAGATTATGCTTTCTGAATGACATGCTTGTCACCTATACACTGCTAGACAAATCAACATTTTGTGTCCCTTGCTTAGGATCAGGAGCTCTTCAAATGACCCCAAAAGCACAGTACTTGAGCAACAAAGCTACAGACCAAAAGCCTGAAGAGTCACCATACCACTGGAGGAGAACCTGGCTCCCAACTGCCACCCCGAGCTCAACAGCACTTGGAGTGCTCCCAGATCAACCCAGCAACCCGCAGAAAGACATCCATATTTCACAGGTTGCTAGCCAGATACTGAGTTCTGTGGGAAATCGGTGCTTCATTAGTGTACTTGAGTGTTTGACACGATGAACTGAGTAAGAAAGCAAAGCATGAAATATTCAATTACATTTATACGTATTAACTTCCCATTAGTTCTCTCCACTTCCTGTTAGTTCACATTATTCATTCTTATTGCACTATTAGCTTCAGCAAAGCAGTCAGAATATCAAAACAGTTTGCAGTCAATATCATACACCATCTTCACTGTACTTTTCAGCAGGGACCGCTCAGACTCTACAAAAGCTATTTAGGTGGCCAAAACCCAGTTTCAATAAGCCCTGCCTCTGTTCTATGCCCACATATAGTTTGCAGTATCCCTACATAGAGCTGACAGCCTGCTGGTATTGAGGCCTTGCAAGCACTAAATAAAGCAAGTGTTTTATATTTAAGTCATACCCAGCCCTATGAAATGTATCTTTCACAGCTGCAGGAAAAAAAGAGTACGTGCTGTCAAATTTCATCATTTATGAGCTCCTGTGCTAAATGAGACCCCAGCAAATGGGTCAGTGAGTATCTACCTTGGTTCATGCAGCCTACCTGTAATGCAGTTTTATAACAGGCTCGCTTTTTGCCCACTAGGGCCTGATTAGATATCGACTGCTGCCAGTACAGTTATTT
This sequence comes from Lagopus leucura, assembly GCF_019238085.1. Taxonomy (NCBI): domain Eukaryota; kingdom Metazoa; phylum Chordata; class Aves; order Galliformes; family Phasianidae; genus Lagopus; species Lagopus leucura. Next base: position 28,516,556 of record NW_024962263.1, read on the forward strand.
CCACAGGCTCCTGTAACAGGTTGCATTTCAGGTTCTCGCTGAAGCCTTCCTTAGTTCTGGGCATGACTCAGAGGTACCTCAGCTACAAGCAAATAACATACTGCAGCTTACTACCTCATCACCTGCAGATAAAATACAAATTGCAAGTGATCCATAGATATGCAAGCCTTCAAACTGCAACATACCCAATCCAAAACCTATTTTCACACGTCCTTATTGAAGATGCTGCTATCTTTCAGTCTCCTTTTACCCCTCTTCTCTCTCATGCAATTGACCAAATAATAGGAGTTCAAAGAGAACACAGTTCCTGTTCTTCTACTACCACAAAATGTTTTTGTTGGTTTTGCTGAAATTTTCACAAAAATGTTCACTTTTGTGCAGGAAAGCAGCATCCAGAATTTCCACTGGCAGTTGCAACACGACAGGAGAAAGCAACATGTAAGGAATCTTAATAGTAATCATTTATAGTAATGGTCATTAGCTAAACACGCTTATTCTACATTCGCCTTCATTATCTTTTCTTTTTATTGCTATAAAAAGACAGGCTTACAACAACACGCCAAAATAATATTTGAAATTGACTTTTCTAGTTAGTTCTATTTCTTGCTCTGTGGCCTGAATCAATTGGATTCATACAAAATCCAAATTAGTGACTTCAAATATCCCCTGCAAAATACATTAAATGAAATATACAGCGACATACAGAAAGCTTTCAAAATGGTTTTACTCGTTTCCAAAAACACTAGGAGGAAAAACTAAGGTTGAAAGAACAGAACAATTAAAAACAACAACAACAACAAAAATCAGTCCTCAGACTAACACATCCATATCTCTTGACTTACTGTTCCTAACTGTTTTTCAGTTCTGTTTCTAGACTGGAAAAAACAAATACATGTGTTTCAGTATTTTATCTACTACTTAAGATATAATATAACATCTGGTGGGAATTTCATTTTAATAAGACATAAAAATCCTTGTGTTTTATTATGGAGATGAGACATCACTATGAAAAATGACTAACTTTTCTATTGCATACACTTCCACTTCATAATAATTTGAAGTAAATCGCTTCTCAAGTAAAACTTCTTCCCTTATTCAAGGAGAAAGCAACCTAAATGGTAAGATTACACTATTACCTTACCTTTACTAAAGTTCATAGACTGCATTAGATGCTGATTTCACTAGTATATACTCATTAAATATATCTATTTTTTATTTTGTTTTGAGAAGAGAATATAAAGAAATACAGAATATTCAATAATTATTTTTCTAATGCCTCCAAAAACATCATAATACTTCAGCACAAAAAGCATCATCCAACTGGGAAACAACAGTTTTTGCAAAAAAAAAAAAAAAAATCTAAGAGACATAAATAAGCTTCCACCAATAACTTAGCAGGAATGCAATTATATGTTGGTGTAAGTGTTCTATTAATGCCTTCTTATATTTGAGCTAAATTAGTTCCTACAGCTTATTTTCCATTAATTAGGTGCCTTCCCAAGCACAGATTCAAAGCCTTCAACAATCATTTCCAAGAATGTGCCAAGAATGAGGTCTGTTTATCACAAAGTAGCATTACAGTAAAACAAAGCTTTTCACAATAGCGAAAAATCATGACAGCTGCAGAGCTGTGGTAACTAGTTTTGACAAAAGAAATGAAATATCAATCTCCTAACAATTAACCTCAAACATAGCTATATGCAAGAGAAAACCTGCTTAAGACAGGCCCACTTTCACTTATAACAACATGCCACTTCAGCATATCCCCTGGTTGTTTTTTGTTTTTTTGTGTTTTTTTTTTTTTCTTTAATTTTGGTAAAGTCCATTGTGTTTTAGGAAACTAAAAGAAAATGAAAGTCTCCTGAAGTGCTGACATAAGAGCCTATGTGTGGCTTTCTTGTTAAGTGACCATTACCATGCAACACACAGGGTTTGGAGGTTCGGTCCTTACTTTAAAAGTAACTTCAGACAACAGAAATCCACTGCTGGTTATTGTCATGCAGCTTTTTAGAACAAGTCTGTGGCTTTTCCAGACATTACCTTTCACTGGACACAGACATTATCATTCCTTGCGCTGCTGGAATCCTAAAGACTGAAAATATACTCTCAAAAGCAAAGGGCAGACTAACATGCAGGGGCTGTCAAGAACCACCTGAACACGAAACTTCACTTCTTTCCTCCTCCAGCCACACCTCCCAACACTCGCAATCTATTGGCAGCCTCAGATTCATTACAGTTCTTTGACCTTTGAAGGGTTGCAGTGGGACAGAAATACCTTTTCTAAAGTCCAGTGACTGAAAAGGAATCCAGCCAATATCTATTTGAATTTCTAATTGTATTACAATGAATAACCAAAGCAGAACTCTGTCTTCAGTTCACAGAGACCTTACCTCTGTGAAACAGAGAGGACTATGTTCAAACACGAGCATACACAACAGCAGCCGATTCAGAGCCTTTGAGGTAATTATGAGGCTCAGTTGGACTGAGTTAAACCATTAACAAATATACTAAATCAGCACTTCCTAGATGTACTGAGCTGATTACCTTTTTGGTTCCAAGCCAAGCTAGCGAGCTATATTGTCATCTGCACAGAAACTTAAGCAACCTTTGAAACAACAGAAAGCTTTCTTTCTTGACATGCTGGCCTATGTATACTGCTACCTCCCCTCCAATGGCACCTATGGACATCTTTAGACTCCAGGGGGTTTGTGTGCACTCTCCAGAAGTTCAGAGACCAACAAAAAGGAGTAGGAGGCACACAAACAAGGGTTACAATTGCAGGTGACAGATCACCTTGCTACAGTCAAGTAGCATCAGCCACTTCTTCAGAAGGGTACCAAGATATCAAGGTGACTGAGTGGCTCCTTGAAGCATGTGTTATACACATTTCCAAATACATATTTGGAAAGATGTCTTGGTGTACACTACTGAGATGATTATATGAATAAACGCGTAGAAGAAACACTTGAAGGTGATAATTAGTGTTTTCATGTTGCTTCTTATAGAAGAACATAAGGAAAAGCATACAACTCTGGAAGACTATCTTCCTTCTCTCTCTTCCACACTGGATTCTACACTGCTCCTCCAACTGCACATTCTGATATTTCCGGTCAAGCAATAACCAAGAAGTCATCACACCTTCTTCCAGTCTCACTCATTTTGGTGTAAAGCAAGAGAAGCCACATGGAAACCAATGCAATAATTCCAGTTCATTTCCCTTACATCATTAGTTTAAGCATCATAATCATCTGCTTATAAGAATGACATTACAGACACAAAACTCTTTCAAGGCACAAAGTTTTATTCATTCTAAGGTACTACTCAACTTCCACAAATTACCATGCTATCAAAAAAAAAAAAAAAAAAAAAAAACAAGCATCATAGCAAAGCGTATCATGGCTTCTTTAAACACCAAAATATCTTTCCCTGTTTCATTTACAAAACAAATAAAAGGATAATCCAAAACTCTTTTGAAGTCAATGGGATATTTTTTGTATCTTTCAGAAAGTAAACAGATTACCTTCTAGTAGATATCAGCTATGTTAATACAATGTATTTTTGCCACATTTTCTAAAAAGTAGGATTGGAGATACCTGAGAAGTTAATATATTTCTGGCAGTACTCACAAATATCCGAGTATCACGAACCCCATAACAGACTATTATTTCTGATATACAGATTGTCATGTCTAGTAAAAACCTCTGTCCTGCAAAAATGAGTTTCACAGTTGCTTTTTCCATTTTTTATAGGCCCAACATTAAAGCAGTTACAAGTTTACCCCAACTTGATAAACACAAACCTAAAGAATATTTTGCTGCACTTCACTAAGTCCTGCATCTGCTCTAATTCCTCTCAATTAAAGGGTTTCTTTCAATACTAATGACATTAAAAATGAAAGAGAATTATGATTTCGCCATAAATTATTCAAAGCACTAAATACAAATGGCCTCATTAACACTACACTAGCTTTGAGAATGAAGAAGGATTATACATGAAACAACAAATATTCCCTGGTTTCCCTCATCTCTGAACTCTGAGTTTAAAAATCACAACTGTGCCAAAACATCAGCTATTGCATTTTGTCTCAAGGAACGCAGGCAAGCATTACATGCTTAAAAGTCAAGGCCTTCAGCCACAAATTGTACTGCCTCGTCATATTTGACTAAGTGACAAAATTAGACTCCACATTCATACAGTGCATCTTTGTCAGTTTATGACAACACATGCTATCTAGAAAATACTGTCTAACTAGAAACTAAGCTGCTATTTCCTACCTAGAGCCTCTGAAGCTATCCAGCAGTGAAGTGCTGGAGTTGTAGACCTTTCCCAGTCCATTCTTTATAATTGCTTCTGCTGATGCGGGGCAAACCAGAGATGGCTAGTCACCTGTTTCTTACATGGAAAAACACATTAGATGGCAAACAAAGAGTTACTCAAGCTAAGAAATCCAGCAATTAATTCTGTAACATGAAGCAAGGATGGAGACGAATTTTAAGTGAGATGAACTTCATTCATGGCAATGAACGATCAAATTAATAACAAATGGTAATATCATAAATGGAAAAGGCAGTCATTTACTAATATCTCAGAGCTAATTTCTGTGCTGTTAATTCTCAAATACCTCCATAGACTCACTAATCTAAGAACCACAACTACAAGTAATGTGTTCTTACCCTGGAACTGTCTACTTGTCATATTTGTACTTTTGGCCATAACATTACTACACAACCTGAAAGCAAGTAAATTTAAGGCTACAGTACATACTTGGTTCCTATCTCTTGCATTTTAAAGCAACTTATTTATCATTAAGGTGAAATTCATTTGCAGTTCATTCATATTTAGCAAAGTGACAAAATATTATTCACCAAAACTACCATGCAGAAGATGTACAAAACGAATCATTGTTGGTGGCACCACAAGACATAAGCTTTGCTTCACCTCTTGGGAGGGGGCTGCAGCTCCAGCTATTCTCTCTGAGGACAAGAGGGCGATCTTTATGAGTTACAGAGGAATTGACTACAGTGGCTAACACTTGAGGACTTGCCAGTAGTCAGCTTCAAGCCTATTCCCAGGCACACCCCTAAGGAAGCAAGTAGCTTCCCCAGATGCACACGATGCAACTTCCTTCAGTGAGCCTCGTGAAGATAACATATACAAGTAGTTTAGGTGTTACAAGATTTCCCAAGAAACAATCCTTTTAAAGGAATTATCATACAAAAAGCAGAAACTCAGATTTTCCTGATATTGTCTTAAAGAACTTCGAGTGCTATCAATGGTCTTAAATAATCCTGAGTTATAGATAGCCATTCTTGAAGTATGTTTTCTCTCCAATATAAAAAAGCACAGCTTAAACAGATAAAATTCTCTGTGCCCCTCACAGCCAGTTCTCTATAAAAAAAAAAAAAAAAGAAATTTGTGTTTCATTCCTCTCATATTTTAACCACAGACATGTAATAACAAATTAAAAAAAAAAATCAAGTGCCATTAAGATCCTGTAATCTCCTATTATGAAGGCACTGTCACTCATATTACTCATTCCTATGTTTGCTGCTGTTGCTTATCAGACAAATAGTTTATTTAAGCAGCCCTCTGCCAAAGCATCCTGATTACTTCAAAGTTCCTAGAGAGCAATTCAAGAACCAACTTCCATATGGGATGATGACCTTCCTCAAATGCTATACTCCTCAGTAACAAAATAATGGTGAAGAGTACCACAAGAAAAGAAGAATCTTTCACTGCTGTGAATCCTGACAGTGGACTGGAACTCATACCCACACAGACTGGAACAATCATAAATCTCTGCCCTCAGACAGACATACTGAACAGTCAGCTTCAATTTAGCTCCACTATACTCTGAATAAAACAAGAGGGGAAAAAAAAAGCAACAGAAGAGGCAGTAAAAGAAAATCTGCCTTTATAGTCTTAAGCAAAAGACAAAAGATGTTCTAACTTGAATAATAGTAAACAGTAAGCCTCTAATACACATTATTAATAGTAATACAATTAGCAAACAGCACAGGCAAATACGTTTTACTAGGATTTTTAAGTTGTCTGCTTGCTTGTGTTCTGAACACACCTATTGCACTAACACAAATTTGAGAGCAATGAGATCAACTGCACTGAACTGCAATGGCTTTCAGCAGCTGATCAACATTCAACTGCTACACGTTCTGAACAACCACTCTGTATCTGTGCATCCTCCTCCACCAAAAAAAAAAAAGGGGGACAATGATATGGTCTTCCTTTGACACACTTCAATATGAGCTGCTGATGAAAACTCTTAATGGGATAGAGATTTGTACTTCTTTATTCTCCATGCTTGCAACTGTTTATGAACAATACCACAAGGTTTTGTTTTGTTTTCTTTAACACTCTATATTGACTTCCAGCTTAACTTTAACAATGTGGCATTCAGTTGGTAATGGCATACCATCAGGTTTGGGACTCTAACTGTATAAGATACTAATTCTTGCTGAAGCCCAAACTTGCTCTTCAAGTCAGTGTGAAACTGAATGACATTGAGTAGAAAAAGGTTGAATCTTCAGTCTGGTCTCCACAATTGTTGGTTCTGCTTTTTTTTCTTCTTATCTCTTCTTTTCAGATTAATATTCCTGAATTTGTATGTATATAGTCATACAAGTATATATACATACACACACACACCCATTGTAATGACTGTTTAGTGAAGAGGCAGCCTACTCTGGGCGGCCCTGCTTGAGCACAGGGACTGAACCAGATGACATCCACAGGTCCCTGCCGGCCACAGCCACCCTGATTCTGTGGTTATACACAGTTCTACATTTAACATGGAAATCTAATAATTCACAACTATCTGCTTCAGTTACCTGCTGTTTGATCAGCTCTGTGTGTAATCACATTTCTACCACCAGACTGGGAGGAAACAGCAGCAAGGGTGACATATTACAGCTTGGATGTATCCATAAAGTATTGAGCATTAAGATTTGAAGATCTCATCAGACACCTTTGGAAACTTGACTGCTGTCACAAGATAATCTGGTGCTGTGTTCCCCTCACTTCAGAGGCACTGAAGTTTATCCAGAAGCAATGCAGTATAATCCTCAAGACAATTCACAAGTACACCCATCTTTTTCTGTACTTGCAGAAACGGAAGAAAAACTGATTAAAGTTTGGATGGTAACAGCTCCTTAATCTGTTGGGAGTTGTCATGCTCAGTGATGCAAAGCTGGGGGTATCGATCTGGTGCTTCCAGACAGCCTTTGCACATTGTGAACTCCTCCACAGCCTACGTGTTTAAAGGAACAGAGCTATTCACAATTATTTTTTAGCAGTGAGCTCCAGCTCCTATGAGCTAAGAAGCTGACATTACCTTTTATTAAGAGCTAGTCTGAATATATGAATGTTCTCAATGAAAGCAGGCCTTTTTAACTGTGACATTTCCAAAGGGGGTGGGACGTTTCTCCCAGTCCTTTAAAAACACCAGCTGGAAAGAAAAACCTCAACAGAAGAAAAGCACTGGTGTAACTTTATACTTTTCCGTAACTCCTGACGGACTCAACCCCACATTATTACAGTCTCCTAAGGATAACCGAGAGCTGGCTTGAGTTAATAAGAGGGAGAAATAGCACAGTAATGCTTCCTGTGCCCAGCAGATGAGATTCTCTGAGCCTGAACACAAGGCAGCTCCTCACAAAGTCATCATTACTTCCTTCCCTGCTGCCAGAAGTCTGGTTCTTCCCCAAGCTGCAGTTGATCACCCAGAGACCATTTTCAATTCCATTTTCCATACTAAAAACCACAGGCCTCTAAAGAAATAGAAGATGGGAAGCTTAAAACTGGACGTGACAATAAGCCATGAAAGGAACATTAAAGAGGCTTACATTCTTTCACTAGAAATCTGTCTTCTTTCCTTTCATTCATGCCCTCTCTATTCCTACAGCTCAGGTTGTACAGATGCTGGAGAGGCTTTAAAGAATGGAGTTGCAATGGGAATCACTCATGATCAATCACTCTCCAGAAAAATATCATAGCATTAAGTCTTACTGTTCTTATTAACAGAAAGAAAAAAACACAGAAAAGGGCATTTCCTAAAAAACACATTTCCTTTATGTTGCAGTTTCAATTACTGTGGTTTGTTCATAGGGGAATTGCTTCCATGCAGGGCAACCCCATCAACACTATAAAGACATTAGCAATCCTTAAGTACATTAGCAGTGGCTATTCTAATTAATGAAAAGCTAAATCTACACTTAAATCCAAAATCAAAGCCTTTATTCCAAGTTACCTTTGTTCAAGAAAAACAAGTTCTCTGATAATTTAAAAAGTTATTCCATTACTCTCAAAGAGACCCTAAAGGACAAAGGATAGATAGAACTTCATCACACCATGACTTATTAGTCAAATTCAGCTTCAGAAGAACACGAACTTGGAACAGTTTCAGGAAAAACAGCAATTTACTTCCCTGATAAATGACGGACTTACAGCTATGAGAATTTCCATGGAGAAGAGAAAGGAGGTTCTCACAAAGATTCCAACTTTGCAAGTTAAGATGACTTGGAATCATTTAAAGTACACAGCGAGTTGTTGTCCCTTTAAGTGTCATAGTTTTCCTCTCTCCTTGTTCTATATTTTTGTTCTCTGTGAGTTTAGGAGAGATGCTAAGACAGTTTACTGATTAAACATTAAATAGAAAATACTGAAAATGGCTTAATTTTATTACCAGGAAGAGCTGGCATTGACACCCTCCTCAGTCAAAACAGTTGTAAACAACAGAATGGAAAAAAATTGGGGAAGCATCATTCACATGGACTACATTGTCCCAGGAAACAAGGAATGCCAATTATAATGGAGTTCAGATGCAGTGATGTTTTTATTTTCCTATTTTATCTTCTAAATACACCTTTGCACCCACTCCTTAGATGGGATTTCTGCATGTCTAAGATCACATTTTGAGAAAAGTTCTATGCGCAGCTCTTACATACTGTGAGTTTCCCAATGTGCTTCTTATGAATTTAAAGGATCTATGGGTTTCTTTGTTTCCACCAACAACAAAACATTTTTCTGGAAGGACATCATCCTGCATTCGTATTAAGCTATCTTTGTAGCATTGTGCCTGTCACTAAATACCTAGGATAAGGTGGCGCTACGCCTCATAAGCACCCTTAGGCCACAATACTTCACATGCCTAAGGGAATGCATTTAAAAGATGCCATTTGTTTATCAAGTGTTTAAATTATTCGGGAAATCTATGACTCAGTAATAAAAGAGTGCAGTACAGTTTTGTTTGAGCATTGTGTCCCATTACCCAGCTCTGTAATAGTAACAAGTTTACGTGAGGGTGAAAAATGTCTATGGCTGCAAAGGCTCCTTCTGCATGCTGTCTTAGATTTTATTCTATTCAGACCATCAAGTAGAATGTATTTTCTTGTTAGCCACTTCTATTTATCAGCTTTTATCCGATCTCATCAGCAGACAACATGTTCTATCAAAGCCATCACAAGTGAGATCAGACAGGGTATTAAGAACTCTACTCATTGAGCTTATATGCTCCTAAATTGACTAAATCTGCAAGTAAAAGTAGTAAATATCTTCCTAGTATGTGATGAATCAAAGCCGACAGCAGAATTCAAAAGTCACACGCTTCCATTGAGTGGCTAAGTAATATTTTGTGACAACTGTTTATATTAAAAGAAATAGCCAGATACACATATAGTATATTGTAACAGATAACATGAGTCCAGAGTAAGTTGCTTGGGAAATGAATGGCACTGTTGCCATTTTATATATATCTTGTATATATATATACAAAATCATATATATAAGTATACATATATATATACACACAAATATATGCACACTCATGGCCCTGACTATTGCAGTGGGGGGGGGGGGGGTCAGACGGAAGGCATCTTTGAAGGTCACCAACTCATACAGTTCTATTATACGCTTGTATTTCACTCAACATTTATAAAAAATTCTTTGTTTCATATCTTTGTAAAGAAAAAAGGCAACATGCATCATCACCCATCACTGATACAATCAGTTTCAAATTACTAAATGCTGGCAACTTCAACGCACTGTGTGTCATGGACATAAAGATGAGGACAACTGTGGGCCTCAGCTTCATCCTTTAGAAGAAATCAGAGGACAAGCTTCCTTACTGTGTAACTTCACCTCACCTGTTAATAATTTCAAAAAGGGGAACAAATAGTAATAGCTGGTGTTTTATTTTGCATTAATGAAATTAATTTTCATCACATTAACCTAATGAACAGTTGTTCAAAACACCTTCCTGTCCTTCTTCCAAATTTTAAATTAGGACATCATTCTACATATTGTCAGAAGTTTAGCTGTGTAATTGCCCTTCATCAGTTAACCACAGCACTACAAGATCACACCCTTGGATCTCTGCCTTCTGAAAGACCACAAATGACAAAAATTCTGTCCAGTCATGTTCCTTTCTTCTTTAAAAGCATTTAGATCCTGTTGCGCCAGGGGCTAAGCTGAATGAGCACAGAAAGCACAACTTTCTACTTCCCTTGTAAAAAGCATATTCACCTAGCTGCTACAAGAAAGGAAAAGTGAGTCAGTGTAACCTTCAAAGCAATGGGGGGAAATAAAACAGCATGGAAAGTACAATTCATCTCCCAAAGACTGCCTTCCAATTTTATACTGGTATTTCACATACCAGTAAAAAGAAACCAACGTTTTCCTGCATGCTTGCCTTACAGCATCTGCCTGCCCAGGCTCACATCCCTGCAGGAAGTGCCGCCAGCCCATCACTTCGATACAGCAGGACAGCAGGTGAAGGGCCAGAGAAAACCATTGCAGGGGATCTACCCAGGCTGCCAAGAGTACTTCCAGGAATGCAACAACTTGCCTCATTAGCAAGGAAACTAATGGAGCCTGCCTTTTTACTTTGTTGTGGTCTGTCTTTATGCCTCCCTGCTCTACCATATGCCCATTTCTCCAGAACTCTGACATCCTTTTTCCACACCTTCAGCTCTCGACACCATCTTTTCCCTAATACCTCCATGCACCACATCTCCTGTTAACAGATGTGACAGAAATTGGTTTGTGACTGGATCCAAACTGTTTGTGTACATAGATCAGTATGCAGACAGGGTAATACCACACCAACCCCAAGTTGACATATTCATAGAAATAATCTTTTTCTAGTTGCACCTTTAAGTTTCTCAGCTCTGCAAGGTATTGGGGAAAAAAAAAAAAAAAAAAAGAAAAACAGACTAAAGCCACCTTACAAATATTTCAGCATCATAGAAAGCAGCACATCTGCCCTGAATATTCTTGTGACTTGGTCCAAGACATCTTATTATAAAAAGCCCAAGACATTTGTGAGCTCAACAACCTACTTCCTAAATATCATCTCTCTGTCAAGCAACTCACGAGCTTCCTGATCTGCAAATATACTGTGTTGCCTCACCATTTATCAACCTTTCATATCAGTGCTTTATTCCTATGCAGCTCTTTGCAGTATGGTCTTCCTGAATTCAATGACAGTCTTTTCACATCCAAGCAATGCCTCTGCAGCATCTCTCCGAAACAAAGTATGCAATGAATCAAGCTGATCAACAAAAACTGACTGCTCATCTCTCCATTTGTCTTTTTGTCCTCAGTCTGGGAATACCCTTGAATTCTCAGGAACAGCTCAGATATCAAGATTGCTGCTACAATGGAAACTTCAAGAGATGCACATACCAGGTTTTGATCTTACATAAGAGTTCCAGTATAACTGATATGTGCAGAAAGATAGGAACACATACCTGTTTAAAGTTTAAAAAACACTTTAATTTCATCATTAAAAAAAGAAAAATAGACAACCAAAAGAACATGTAACATAGTACAGAAATACACAGAAATATGTGAAGAAATCAATACAGATTTCAAGTATAGCAGCAATATTGTAACAGAGAAGGACAAACAGGAGAGCACACAAAGGCAATGGAAGGAAGAACAAAACACTGACATGGGATTTTGCAGGAAAAACATCTTCAGTTTTTCAGTAAGAGATATGAGAATGTCTCATGCTTTACTAAAGCAAACACTGGCTTGTTTTAATACTTGCATACACTAATATCCATCTTGTACAGACATTAATTTTAGAGATAATGTTATCTTTTAATTAGAAGTGTAAAGCTTTTTAAATTGCTGTCTGATACCCTGCAGCATCTATAGACTTCCATCAAGTATCTTTCCAAATCTCTTTTTATTTAAATCTCCACATGTATAGTTAAACATCTAATGTTCACATAAATTTATTCCCCACTGTAAAGAATCTAGCCCCAACTGACCAACTAAGCAGTTCTGAAACGCACATCAGTATTCTCAGTTCACATTAACTGCACCAGGTTAGTACTAAGTTGGTTTATAAGGTTTGGTACTTGGCTTTTTCCACAAGACTTCTATACTCCCAGTGAGGCTTAGAGTTTTAAAAACATTGTGCTATGTGGTATAGGCAATTATAGACCCAGCATAATAGTGCAGCGGACATTTTTTATGGGTATTAAAGCACCAAATCTGAAGTTAAACTGAATTACATCTACTACTTGGCGTAATACAATTCAAGAAAGAGAAAACATTACCTGAATAGTTGTGGGAATTTTTTTCCTCTCTTCAATTAAAAATCTGTTCAACGTAGAAGTATGATAATATCATCAACTACTACTCACTAAGTGCGGTGTCCTTCACAAAGAGCAAGAGATCACTCAGTGCTCCGTGATCAACTGAAGCATCAGTTCTGCACAGAGCACACCACCAACAGCCCATGAATCGTGACAGGCAAGATAAAGAACTCCTCAGCACTACCTCCTGCTTGTAACCAAAGAAAAACAACAGGAACTGACTCACTGGTGTCTAAACTAAGTCCACTTCACTTTCCACGCATGGTCCTTCTTCAATAGCAATACTTGAAATAATAGCATATGTAAGTAACTCCTGCTGACTAAGAATCACAGAATATCCCAAGCTGCAAGAGACCCACAAGAATCATTCCATCCAACTCCCAGCTTTTCACAGGACCACCCGAAAAAAAGTAAATCAGACCATATGACTGAGAGCACTGTCCAAATGCTTCTTAAAACTCCAGCAAGCTCGAAATCTTGAAACCAAGAGGAAGGAAGTATTAGGAGTCCACATTAGCATCTATATTGGTTTTCATAACACAATCATCACATAGTTGTGCAGTTGCACTACACGTATCACAGCTCCTATTTACAGTGCCATCTGCACATACTAAAGCCATCATTCCTCAATGTCTTTCAGTGTTTCAAACTGTCCACTGGCAGCCTCCTTCAATAAATAGCATCTCTTGCTTTATTTCTCTGCAAATAAATGTGCTCCACAAAAAAAAAAAAAAAAAAAACAAAAACAAAAAAACAAATCACTCTGTGACAAAGGGGCTGCAAAGATATCCAGGCAAGGACAGAACACGTGAACAGCCAGAGATCTCACAGCCACCAAGAAGCACATAAACAACCCCCACACAGCAAGCAGGAAGATTTGCTTCCAGCTTTTCAATAATAGGTCTCACTGGTCACTTCTACTCTCCCTAAAGTGCCAGTTCTGAACATCTGCAAATACAGGTTTTCTTATGTCTTAAGTCATTCTACATACCTAAAAATCTATGTAGCATCATTTTCTGAATCCTAGATTTCTATAAAAAGTAGTTTTTACAGAGAACCTTTGGGATGCCTCCTGTACCTGCCTCAGGGTTCACTACTACAGTCAATGTAACAACTCCAAATCCACCCTGCTGAAGTTTTGTATCATGCGTCTTCACCACCTTTTATCAGTGCTTGAGAAAAAGACTGCATGCAGATGGGCAGCTACAAAAACAGAGATCCTGAATATTTGCACTCCAGTTAATGCAGCCTGAGGAGAAATCAGCTTTTTCCTCTTTCTTCCTTGGAACCAGAGCATTGTGGACAAAAAACTGAGACATGTTCTGTGAAGGGTGGCAGCGCAATGTTCTCAAGTCTTTGTTTTTCAAAAAGGATTGTAACATTTCTAAACAAGACTTAGCATTCCAAGTGTGGGTAGCAAGGGTATAATAAGTTCAGTGGAATTTTCCATTCAGAAGTCTTTTTTTCTTCCCCCCACCTTCTACTCTTTCCAGAAGGAGAAGTTTTGAAGATTTCTTTTCTGTTCAAAATTAACTAGATGAGGCAACTCGGAGAAACATTCTCTAGCACAGTTAGCAGCTCTTTCAGTCACGCAATGAGACGACAAAAGCAATCTCATCCTTCCCCTACAAGTTGGTTTCATTTTCACTGGGCAGGAGAGATAAGCACTAGATCAACATCCACCAATCTCAGCTCACAGGTGAAGTCCTTTTACCTTTGCAATCTCTCCCACATCAGTAGCTGCCTAGATTAATGATGGCTAGTGATAGGTGCCAGGGCTTCAAGGGACTCACAGCAAAGTACTGCACATGATCGTAAGACGCCACATACCTTGTGTATGGCTTAAGCATAGCCTATGGAAAAAGTGAGTCAAACTTACTCATTACTCATAGTTTTTAAAATGACATGAGATTTGACAAGTACTAACACTCAAGAGTTCTGCTGAATGCATGCAGTCTTCATCAAGCAAGCAAAAAACAGATTTATTCATAGGTAGAAAATATTAACGACCAGAAACTGAGCAGAACAAATACAAGTAGAGGTGGAAGACAGATACCAGAGCTGGTTTTCTCTTAAAAAAAAATATATATATATATATATATATATATATATATATATATATATATATATATATATGTATAAAATCGGGTTACAAAGATTTCTTCTGAGAATTATATAAACAAAGACTCCCAAAACAACCAACCAACCTCAGACATAAAGCTGTTGGAAATACTGGTTTGACAAGGCAACAACCTTCCCATGCCAGTGAAGAAACTGAGGTGACACCCACATTTGCAATCAGATCAACAGCTGAGCCCTGTTCTTCAAGCTCACAACACACTCATCTATGTGGCTTCAGCTGGCTATCAACAAAATTACTCTGATCTGAAACACCAGAATGCATTTCCCATTTCTTAAACTCAGCTAAAACTCGAGGTTATCCCACACAATAGAACAAATATGCTCTTCTGTTCTCAGAGGACAGAACTGACCTTTCCTAACAGATCCACTGAGAACTAATTGAAACGCACTCAAAACATGCCAAGCCCATTCTCTACTTACAGGAAAAGTATCAGTGCAAATAATTACTAGTGATATGAGTAAAAGGTATTATTTTGTGTAAGGTCAAGTACACAACTATTTCTTAACTAAAAAAGAGAACAAACTCTTGCATCAGTGTCTGGTTCATGACACATCATTTGAGTTCTAAGGAAACAAAGGCCAGTTTGCTATTCAAAGCTTACTCAGCCCTTCTTTTTCAAACATGCAAGCTACGTTTCTATTGTTAATTGTATATAAGCACACATACACTTCTAAAACAAATCATGAAATTAGTAGGACATTAGTTCTAGACAACTGACATTTAATGTGGCAGTGCATTTGACATTACAGGTGACAGTGTGTTTTAGCTCAAATAAAGAGCCAGCAGTCCTTAAAGAACACACGACCACTAATACACTACATTTCTTTTATTTGGGGGCTATAAGTTGCTTATCATTCTTGGAAAGCTTCCACTAAGTGGTCACTATTATCTTTGAGGAGAATACTAACAACTAAAACTAGAAAGGTATCTTGGGACTAAATGCTGCATTACAAATCACATCAGCTTTTTTCTTTTTTGAAAACTTGATATAAACTGAAGCTGCTATTTCCTTTGCTACGATGAAAATCACAGAAGCATATTTATTCCCAGTACTTAACAACATAACATACAAACTCCCGCTGATTTCTTTATTCATTTTTAAAGCACAATTTACACTGCAGATAAGGGTGTGCTCTTCACAAGATTAAAGTCAAGGTCACGTACTGCACACACACTGCTGCCTGTAGAACAGGGATCAGTTTCACAGACTCCATGTATATTTTTAGAAGGGGCTGCTTGAGCCCTCAGCTAACTGCCCTTCAATTATAAACATGAAGATAAACCTTGGCTTAAAAGGTAACATATAAGGTTTCTGTAACAAAACAGACAGACAGACACCCTGCTGATTCAAGTCACTCCTTTCATCCCATCACAGACACTGAATGGAAAATCCTCAACACGCTTCACAAGAGCCTTCTGATACAATGAAGCATAGACCTCCCCCAGACTTTGGTAACATCACAAGTGGACCAACTCTGGAAGAAAAGCCTGGTCTCACACTAAGTCCAATAGCTGGTGTCCCAGCACACATATACTGTACTTTACTCTGGACAGATTCTTGGGCAGCTGTTCATACTAGAGCTACAACAGAGGTATTAACACCATAAAGTGAAAGCTGTATCACAAAAGGAAGGTTTTCCCCTTCCCCAGAAAGCACCATTTGCACAAGATGTCCTCAGCAAAGATCACCAAGTGTCACCGTATCTTTGCAACTGCTGACATGCACCAGGCTTTATTGCTATGTGCTGTCCATAAATTGCTAGCACTTTAAATACAGTTTTGGGCTTAATTCATGGCCATCTAGACAAGGACTCCAAAAATTTCTTTTCACATAAGTCAGCAGCAGAATCAGGATGATTAACAATGGAACAATCTTTGAGGCACATCCCAAACAGGCAGCGCAAGACATTGCTATTGACTACGTAAAACTAGGACCTGGTTGATAATGCTCTTTACCAGGAGGGATTAACTGCATGGAGTTGTTGCAGTTTGGAAGGCATCCAGCAGAGATCAATATCCAGAGCAGCTACAGGCTTCCTTGAGAGTCAGCATTTGTACAGTCAGGATTTACCCATAAAGCTGACCTGAAGCCAGCAATGATCCAAGACTCCTACTCCTGCCTCACCTCCTTCGTGTTCCTGAAACACCCACTAATTTCTTGTCAGAGAAGGCCCCTGTACCACTGAGCCTAATCTGTATATCAGCCAACTCCATTTTATTTCAGCACGGCAAAAGAGACCTAGAGCTTCAAAACCCATGTGGTAGCATCCACAACAAGGTGTTAAGACCTTCAGCAAACCCAACTCAGCAGCTCTGGACATACAAACACATACAAGAGAGGGGAAATCTAATCTTATATATTACTGCCACTTTAAGACACAGTTTCTTGACTACAGGAGAGATGACCCCACTTTTAAGTCAGGAATACCAGGTAGGACAACACAAAATATTGACAGCCATCAGTTCAGGACGCTAATCTTCCACATTGACACAAGGAGCTTCCAAGATGAATGGACAACTTATGAACAAAACATTACAATCTTTAAAAATATTTTTTAAAGCTCCAGAAATAGTATTTAGAATAAAAGCAGACACTCTAAAATTCTACAAATGGTAAAAGAAACTTCAGAAAACAGCATGATTGAAGTACAGCTTGGTAGACTACATTAGCTAAAACATTTCCAAACAAAGCTAAATAAGCTCCAAATGCTTTGCCTTTGCAGTGACCTCTAGCTGGGCACCAGGCACATCCAGCAGGCACTGCTCACCAGCAGCTACGCTTCATCTCAAAAACAGGGAGTCTCACGAGAAACAAGACTGACTTTCAGGAGTTCTGATGAGCCATCTGTTTAACTGTCTAAGCAACACCTCACTTATTTTTCAGAATCCTGGCCTGAAATTACCATCGAGTTTGTTATCCAGCCATCTCTGATGCAGCTAGCATTGCTGATATTTGAAATCAGCTTACAGACTCCTAGCTAACAGTGCAGTCCTTCAGGCTGCTGCTAAAATTTAGCTCTTTTCCATGTCCTCCTAGAGCATGCAACACCTGTGCTCAGATTCTATCACAAGATCTCCACAAAATGCACTGAAGAAGCAACAGTAGGGAACCCCTCACAGTAAGGCCAGCCTAAGGATCAGGATGCCCACACTGATGTTATTTACCTCTTTTGTTTTTTTTCCTTAAGTATTTTGGAACGCTCAGATCGTGGGCATCAACACCTCTCTTTACACGATTTTAGCAGCTTCATTACACCTGAGCTGAAGCAACAGGCACACGCACACACGGGTATCTGCGAGGAGACAGCTGCATAACCTGCAGAAATCATTTACAGAGACCCCTCAGCCGCAAGCCGCTCGCAGGCAGGGCCGATTCACCATTTGGACTCACATCCTCTATTTCTTTTTTTAAAACTTCTCTTTTCAAACCACCCGCTCCACCCCCGTCCCCGCCTCACGCCGCCGCGCCCCGCCCACGGTACCTCGGAGCCGTGGGAACTCGCGCTCCCGGAGGCCGCGCAGCTCGCCTCCGTAGCCATAGCCGGCAGGGCAGCTGCTCTGGAAGGCCCGGAAAGAGAGCAGCTCCTCGGCCATGCCGCAGGCTGAGGCGGAAAAGTGAGAGGCGGGCACAACACGGCGGTCAACTTAGTCCGGACGGCCGAGTCGAGCCGCCCGCCCGCTCTCGGGCCCGCGCGGCGCCCAGCCCGGCTCCTCCCGCCGCCCGCCCCTGCGGGGCAGCACCCGGGTCCGGGCCCGCCTGTCCGAGCTTGGAGCCCCGTACCCCAGCGCCTGCGTGGGGCAGGTGTTGCCCAGAGCGACGAGGTTGGCCAGTGAGCCTGCTTGCTCCTTGCCCCACAAACCTTTAAGTAGAGCCGAAGCGCGAGGGCACCGGACTTAGGTACAGGGCAACAAGCATCCCTCTTAACAGCTCTCGTGGCAGGCTGTTTCAAATAGGGATAACCTCCGTTAGCTCATAGAAACCTCTTTTCCTTAATGTCAATATCAACTTTTTTCATATCCTTCCCTGCGCG
>NW_024962263.1:28535449-28653492 GCF_019238085.1 Lagopus leucura
CCCCCCCCATATTTCTTTGGCTGCTGCTGAACAGCATGAGGCTCACACCTCATGCTTGAAGTCTGGTAGCTGCTTCATCCTGCTGATCTGGCACAGATACCCTGTGCTCAATGTACGGGACCGTGGCTGGCCAAAAACAGTAGCATGGTATTGATTATCAGAGAACTGCAGCCGTTTGGCTAAAAGCCTTTCCTTCATAGAATAAACCAGAGCCATAGACACACTAACTTCTTCTGGCTATGACAATTTTTATTTCCCATTTTCCTCACAAATAAAAAGCTTTCCAACCATCAAATGGTTTTCCCAATTCAATGGGAAAACAATGGATTTCCTATTCACAGCTCTGGAGAGCACCCCTCAATCTGCAGAGAGTTAAATGTCCCCCCAGCACAGTTCTAAAATAAAACTCGTTAGAGCGGATCTGCATCAGGCTTCTGGTAAGATAGACTCTTTACTGGAAATGCTATCAACCGATCATCAGTGAAATAGGAAACTGCAGAGAACAAAGTTCAGTCCAAATAGCACTGTAAAGATTTTCACTTAAGATACAGAATAAAAGCAATGGAGAAAATTAAAAAGCAAGGCCGATAGGAAACACTGTGCTAATGCACTCCCTACTTTATATATTAGGAGATTTTGTCCAGTTTAAGAATACAGGCCTGACTCCGAGGCACCGAAGAGCATCCCTGTAACACTAAAAATAGGTTCACCCTTGACTGTATTCATGGATAAGGTAGGTATACCAACACGGACTGTGTCTCATTTCCAGATGTCTTTCTACAGGACCTTGTCTGGACATTATGACATTCGTATCATCACCAACACTGTAACTCCATATGTTGATTACAAAGTTATTTTCTGCCAAAACCAGAAGCAAAGCAAAAGCACAGTCAATTTTGTAGATGATATGACTGTTTGAATCTGGTATGATACATCAACACAGAATAAACATGTTTCCACTTATGGTAATACACCACACAACATGTATTACATGAACACTTTAAGCATCCCAAGTTACATGAATTCCTTTGCTCTGAGGCCTGCATGCTAGGCAGCCTAAAGTTTCAGACTCACCAAATTTAACGTGGACAAAACCAGTACTTCACAACTACTACTTCTGCATTCAGCACACTTGCATTTTTAGCCTCAGTTTTAATACAGTGAAGGCTCTGCACAGAAAGAAAAGATTTCTTCCTTCCATTTGTAACTAGTTCCTGAACTAGCTTGCCAGCTTGCTTCTATGAGGAAAGCATCACAAGAATCAGGAGCTGGATAGAGGAGAGGAACCTCAGCCAGTTCTCCTACTGCAGGGAAAGTGAGCATATCTCTGTCCTCAGATCACCATATGCTCTGAAAGGCACTAGGCAACCTGTGCATGTGAGGCTTTGGCATGGCTGCTCCCTTCTGGTGTGTGTGACAGAGTGGGAGTTGGAGTACAAGTGTACAAATCCAAATGAAGCCAGGTTTTATTTCTCCCACTGTTCACAGAATTTTAGAATACATTCAGAAAAACAATCAAGACAATTCTTGTCAAAGCAGTAGCAAAAGAAACGGAGGAGGAAGGAAATGCAAGAATCCAAATGTGACTTCTTCACTATAATTAACAGTTTAGCATAAAAATACAGGTATTCAGAAAACTGCAGGATCTGCACACAAATCTGAAAATTCTCTTTGGGAAAAAAAAAAAAAAAGGGTCTTTTTCATGTTTTTCACATTAAAAAAAAAAAATGGGGTTTAACTGCTACTAAAAATCTGCTGATTATTTTCTGAAACTACATCAGATACACCTTCACATTATCCATCCACACAGAGAAGTTCTAACAGCACACTCACCTGAAAGCTTATGTAATACCCCACAGACACCCCTGAGACCACATCCGCAGCTCTCAAATACATACTCAGTTCATTACTGGAAGTACTTCATTATATCACAACTTTGTCATAAGACAACATATTCATTGCCATTCTCAGTGAGCACAGCAGTCTCACACAAATGTAGCACTCTCAAAACTAGTGAGGGACCAATTCTTGAAACCTAAAGCCTAAATCAATTTTCTTTTGGAGAGAAAAACACAGCCTCAGTCTTCTTTCTTCAATAGTTCTTAAAAGATACACTTAGAACGCATAACATATCCAAAATATAATTATTTTTGGCCTAATTGATGACTTCACAAAACCTAATTACTGAATGAGCTTTACCTTACTCATTTCCTTCCAAGTGAACAAAAGACCTCTATTGAAAAAAAACTGTTGCTATCAAGTAGAATATTTTTAGCTTGCAGCCTTACATTCTTAAACCAGAAGCTGGCACCAAATACCTTTTTTTTTTTTAATTTATTTTATGTGTTTTGATTTGCAAGGGTCAATGCCATCCCTATGACTTTTTTTTATTCTAAATGTGTACGAAACACCTGCCATTGATTTTCCCTCATATTTCTAGCTTTCTGTTATCAATTCCAGAGCAATTTATTTTTACTGATTGCCATGTATTATTCCCTCATTATTTCCATATACTGAGAAATACTCCCATTCACTTCCTTATCAAACCAAGGTTTGTCTTCCCCACCAGAATTGCCCCTTTTTCTTGAGGATGAAGCTTTCTGATCTTAAAATAAATTCATCTGAAGGACCTAATTCCCATTCAAACTTTCATATAAAGATAGGGCCTCACAATCTTTCTTCTTGGTTTTAGAAAATTGTCCTCTTGGAAGCACTGGACACGTAAAGAATTACTAATTCGGAATGCTCTCTGTTTGCATTTTGTATGTTGAATGTATTGTGGCGACGACCTCTGATCCCAAGGGAGCTACTGGTTACTAGTGCAGCACTACCAAAATCCTGTCATGTAAGTCTAATACAGTCCTGAATCTCCATAAGGGCTACCATAAAACTTCTACATGACAAGAGTAATCAAAGTCTTACTGGTGGACCCATTTCTGAAGTAAGCACCACATGTATTTTCCATTTACCCCAGTCATATTCATAGTTAGAGTAACTTTTCCTTTTCTCAGGTTACTAAGTGTAATGCTATAATGGGATGATAATAGCAGGGTGGCAAAGTCTTCAGCTACAGCAAATGAGAGCGAGCCCAAATGCAGCAGCCACAGATACAGAAATGAAGGAAAAGTACCGCTTACCTTTGGAAGGCTTCAGGTATGCAGGGATCTCCAGCAAGAGACACCCTCACTTCCACTACCAACCCTTAAATGAGGTCTAGGAAGGGGTGGATCCTTGATCCATTACTTGCACCTTGAACAGTTGGCCCTGCCTTCCCACCAGGTACTCAATTATTGTCTCAGGCTGTAAATTAGCATTTCCACTACACCAAGTGAAGCCAGGGAATCAGTTCATGTAAATATATTAGTTAAATAAATTGTTGGGCAGGTATTGCCAAGAGAGGCAAGTTCACAAAACCGTAGAAATGCTGTTACTAAAAGGAACATTGTACCACGAGGTATGCATATTAACCTCTTGCCTGTGTGAATACTTAGACTTTTTCAAGTTCTCTCCTAAATGAAGACTCAAAAGCAGTAACAGAACAATTAAACTTGCTCATTCCAAGTTTTAGCAGAGTGAATGTTTCTTGCTTCATAAATATCAAAAGGTGATACCTCCATTCCTTAGATGTTAAAAAAATATGGAAAGGGTTTCTGTAGTCACTTCATTGCACTTTGACAATGCTTTTGTTCTCTCTAGCAAGCCCTATAAGGAGCAAGTAATAGTAGCCTCCACACACTTTGCAAAGAACTCAGAAGATTATATGCTCATCTATAAAGGGTATTCACTCACTTCTTGCCACTTTACAGAAAAGCAATGGGACTCCAGTATTGATTCTTCACAGTCTACTTCCATGCAAATAACAAACGATCATCATAGTGCCACTGTATGACAGGAGAGCATAGAAAAGTTGGGTTGGAATGTGCTCGTTGGAAGGACAAAAGAATATAGACACAGGCTGGAACCAGGGAAATTCTGACTAGAGATAAAGAACTGTATGAAAGAGAACATTGGAGCAGCATTCAGAGGGCCAATGGAACTTCCAACCTTAGGGAGACTCAAAGCCTGCAAGTACACAGCCCTGAGCAACCTGCTCTCAATGTGCTTCCCTAATAATTAACTCCAATGATCAGCAAAATATTTCTAAATAATTAATGCTTGGCTGTCAGCATCAGCTCTCAGATAGCTTGGCAAGCAACAAAAGCTTGTCCTAGGGCAGGAACATAGATTGCACAACCTTTTTCTGTCCCCTACAGCACATTTTTTTAACTATATTTCTAATAAGCTGCACTTCTATAGAAGCCAATAGTACCATGCTTAGCACACGCAGAATCTCTACTGGTTGCAACTAGGCAGAAAAGATATTCCTGACAAAAGAGAAAAACTAAGGCCTTAAACAGGTCAGAATAGCTAAGGCTGAAAGGTACTTTTAAAGGTCACCCAGCTCTGGTCCGCTAATTTGTGCTTACTTCCACTATGCCACTGACATCCAGTAGCAGTCATCTTTCATAGTGATGACACCAGTTGACACTACTATCTTTAAAAACAAAAAAACAACACACATTGCACTAAGTCCACACACCATGAATTTCTATTTCCAAGACCTGTTACCCCTTGCTTGCTTTACCCCTGTGAACTACCCCAAGGCATGTTCTACTGTCTTCTCTCTTCAACAAAGAGATCTGACAAGGCATAACAGAATAGAAAGTGCAGCAATGACAGCAGAGCAGCAAGGTCCCAAATCAAAACAAACAAGTATTTGCTCAAATGCAATAGCCACAGAAACAAAGGAAAGGTACTGCTTACCTTTAGAAGGGCTCAGGCATACAAGGAGCCAACAAGATACCCTTGCCTTCCCTGCCAACCCTTAAATGAGGTCTGGGAAGGAGTGGATCATGGCATTGCATGCACCTGAGCTCTTCTGGGTTGGCCCTACCTTTCCACCAGGTGCTCAATCACTGTTTCTGGCTGTGACTTGAATTTCCACTACACAAGGGCAATATAAAAATCATGAAATCCTTAGTAGTTAGAAGGGACCTTTAAAGACTATCTAGTGCAACTCCTGTGCAACAAACAGGGATGTTTGCAGCTACACCAGCATACTCAGAGCCTAGTCTAGCCTAGCCTTAAGCATCTCCAGGGACAGGGCAGCCTGTTCTGCACTTCCTGTAAAAGCCTTCTGTTTCTTGTACCCAACTTAAATAATCTCTCCTCTAAGTTTGAAACCATTTCCCCTTGTTCTACCACCATAGACTCTGCAAAAGAATCTGTCCCCTTTTTTCTATAGCACCCTTTCAGATACTAAAAGGCCGCTATCAGGTCTCTCTGGAGTTTCCTATCCTCAGGCTGTACAGCTCCAGCTTTTTCAGTGCATCCTCACAGGAGAGGTACTCTTTCCTCAGAGTAGCGCAGGTACCTCTAACTGCTTTTAGGATAACCCAATAAAGGTATTTGTCACAAGCCAGCAATAGGAAAGGGTTATACTCACCCCATTCTAAAGATAAGGGCTTGCTAGAAAACTCCTGGAAGAAAGCAATTTCCAAGTAGAGATATTTCCTTCCTGGCTACCATCTCTTAAATGAAGTTAACACAGGTGAATTGCTTGCACCTATGCTCTCAAGAACTGGCCACACCTTTTCACCAGGTGTGAATCACTGGTTCAGATACTGACCTAATATTTATTATATACATCCCCATGATCATTTTTGTGTTCCTTCTCTGGATGCACTCCAACAGGTCTTTGTCTCTCCTGTGCTGAGGACTCCATGACTGGATGCAGTACTCTAGGTGAGGCCTCAGTACAAAGCAGAAAGGCAGGATCACTTCCTTCAACCTGCTGACCATGCTTCTTTTGATGCAGCCCAGGGTACAGTTGGCTTTCTAGGTTGTGAGGGCACATTGCTGGTTTATGTTCAGTTTCCCAGCCACCAGTATCCCTAAGTTCTATTTGACAGGGGTGTGCTCAGTTCTTTCATCCCCCAGCTTGTATTGGCAGACAGAGTTGCCCTGACCCTGGTGCAAGACCACGTACTTGTAGAACCTCATGAGGTTCTGGGACTGCTGCTCAAGCCTGTCTAAGTCCTTCTGGTTGGTATCCTGTCCCTTGAGTGTGCTGACTACACCTCACATGTGTAAACACATGGATGTTCAGGTTCCTCAGGTCATCACAAACCTAATATTTGCTCACTGTGAGATGGATGCTGCTTCCCCAATCCCCTCCTTCTGAAACAATCGTTTGAGGGCTGTGTGACAAGCAGTTATCAGAGAAGACTGAGGCAAAAAAGTTGTTGAGTACCTCAGCCTTCTCCTTGTCTGTTGTTACCGGTCTGCCTGTGTCACTCATTTGGCGGGGTACACCCTCTTGGACTTTCCTTTTCTGATTGAAGTACCTGTGGAAGCCTTTCTTGTTCTTCTTGGCACCTCTTGTCAAAACCACTTCCGCCTTGGCTTTCCCTACCCCATCCCTACATAGACTATCAGCTTCCTTATACTCTTCCCCACAGTACCTGCCCCTGCTTCTACTGCCTGTGCATTTCCTGCTTGCTTTTCAGTGTGACCAGCAGGTTCTGGTTCAGCCTCGCCAGTCTTTTGCCTTCCTTTCCTGACACGCTACACCTGGGGATGGAGAGCTCTTGTGCCCTGAGGAAAGCTCCCTTAAAGATCTTCCAGCTCTGTTCCACATCTCTGCTCATGAGGACAGTTTCCCAGGGTGTTTTGTTGACTAACTTCCTGAAGAGCTGGAATTTAATTTTCCTAAAATGTAGCATCCTAATTTTACTCTTTGTCTGTCTCATATCCCCCAGGAGTGTGAACTCCACCACAGCATGGTCACTACAGCACAGGCAGCCTCCCATCCTGATATCACCAATCAGTTCATTTGCACTCATGGGTGCGACAGGTGCTGTATTGCATCCCCCATGGTGGAGTCATCTATTACTTGACTCAGTAAGTTATTCTCAATGCATTCTAGGAGCCTCCTGGATTGCCTATAGCTTGCCATGCAAAATACGTTGACAAATAGTGTAGAAAGCCATGAGCTTGGGCTTTGTTTTTGCTGTTGATCTAGTGTATGAAGAGGAGAGGTTTATGGACTTGACAGGTCATTATAGTAAATGGGTAAGTAATTTAGAATTATACAAAGTGGAGATATAGAGTATTAAGAACCAGTCTAATGCAATATATACGAAAAGTACAAGAAAGGTCCTGGGATGGAGAGATTTTGCTCTAGGAAGAATTTTTGCTGTCAGACAGCTAGATCCTGCTCTACTTCTCAGCTGATACCAGAAGCATTGGTGGAAATGAAGATTTCAGCCATTACATGTTTGCACAGAGCATGCCACAGGCACAGCCTTTTTTAAGAAAAGCATTGCAAGCTTTCTGCAACCTAAATCACACTTGCTGCAAATACCCCTTCTTATTTGCTCATTATTCACAAAATGAATTTTCACCTCACTGTATTCCCTTTTGTATCTTGTCACAGAATAATGAAATAAGAACTGTTTTGCTCATTATGGAGACATCCTGATGTCTGTACACAATTCTCCAGTCTGTGATTAGGTAACTGATTGATGAGAAAAACGTGCACTGGAAACTGTATGCAATTGCTTACTGACAGTAAAGTGTTACTTACTGCTATTGGAAAAACTTGAACATATCTAGCCCATCACGTTTACAATTAGTTACAAGAAACCTATTTCTTATATGGCTCTTTGAGCACACCAGATACAGAAAGCTGATGAAGCATATATGGCAAATATCAGGATTCAACTTCTAGTTTATCCTGGTGCTGTAGCACATTTAAGCAAACAAACAAAAACAAACAAACAAACAATCCCACAGTACTCAAAATTGCATGGAAGGAAAAAAGAAAAGTTGTTTTTTCCCTGACATCTGATTTTCTGTTCCATAAATGGATTGTTGTCATTAGTAATAAAAACAGTCATATTTCTTTTCAGGATTAAGGCTGATTATTGTGAAATGTTTAGACTGTTTGACAGCAGCAATCTTTCATTTAAAAAAAAAAAAAGTCTTTAAGGCCCTTTATGTGGACAAACCCCCAGCAAACATACTCAAGTTGTAGCGGAAGCAAGCATGAAAATAAAGTTTTAGTGGAAGTGAACGGAAGAGATCCTCTAATACCCCAGCAGGGTATGGAGGCAAAGATGCAACCCTGGCAGAGTTGTAGCCCTATAAACCTCTGCACCCTCAAGCTGCATGTGATTGACCACAAATAACAAATCACAGCTATGGTTAGATTGGCATAGTTGCACAGCTGTCATGTTGTACCCCAGTTCCACACTCCTGTTCAGTAGGGTGCTTTACATTACAGCCTCTGGGACAGAAATCTTTTCGCACCATGAGTGTCCAACCTTTTGGCTTGCCTGGGCTGCAATGAGTGAAGAGCAATTGCCTTGGGCTGCATCTGTGTTGGCCTAATGTTTATTTCCAAGCTATAACTGAGAAAATGAGCACGGTAACTGATAGAGCAAATTCTCAGCTACAAAATACTATTTTTCAACATAGGTACTACCATTAGCTCTGCATTTTCACCAGTGATGAACAAGATCCTGCATAATATGCTTGTCAAAATCAGCACCAGTGGAAATGACCAACTGTTGCTGTTGCCTTTGCTGAAAGGCACCATCCACCACCTCCCTGTGCTCACATCCACATTTGGTTGTTATAAATATTCAGCGAGTGTCAACAAATGCCAATGGGTACAACTTTTTATTAAAGCAAAGAAGAAAAAAAACCAGGAAAGCAACAAACCCATACAACTAGTAGGACATGTGATCTTGCTTTTGTGAAACTAACACACCAGTCTGGTTCAATGGCAGTGGCTGCAATCCTTAGTGAGGTCTCAAGGTGCTCACCAGAGATTTTTGATGAAATTTTACTCTTCTTGTCTCGTTCAGAAATGTACACACTGCCAAAAAACAATGACTCTAATAAGATGTGGCTGTGAAGCAAATGATATTTTTCTCTGGTGAGATAGGGCTTATAAAAGTCTAGTAAGGACACATGATCAGATTCTTGAGTTGAACGTCTGATTGCAACTCAACATGTTGCATTTGAAAATTCACAGGCAATTTATTTATGTAAACTGAAAACAGAATTGCAAAGACACCAAGAAATTGATGATTTTTTCTGCGGTCTTGAAACCTATTTTCAAAATCCTGTATCACAATGGAAGGCACAGCTGCATATTTTTCTCCGTTCACAAGCCAGTGTGTGAAAAGGCATACAATAATTTGCCATAACTTGAGCTGGCACTGCACTGCACCCTCCCTGTGTCCTGGTTTCAGCCCAGACAGGGTTACAAAATGGCAGTTTGGCTCAGCAGGGAGGAGCTGCTGCCTGCATAGCATGGGGCAGGGGCCAGGCTGCATTGCAGCTCCTGGGCTGCAGGTTGGACATGCCTGGTTTAGGCCATAAGCACTGAGACTCAATGGATGCATACAGTTCCTGCAAGTGTTGCAATAAAATTTTACATTCAAAGGGTTTTTAGAATATGATTTACTGCAAAAGCATGACAAAACTTTCTGTTGCTAAGTAGAATCCAGAAGTTCAAAGGGAGATTTGATCACAAGAGCCTTTGCTTTCAGGAGGCTGGCTGTGCTGCAAAGGTGATGTGCACGAGTTTGACAAATAGGAGCAAGGCTGTCTGTCACTAAGTCACAACAGGTTGACAGCCTTGTAGCCAAAGCAGATTTCAGGGAAAACATTTGTTCGCACCCACTGGCATCCCAAGAGTCAGAAAGATACTCTTGATGGAGATGCAGAGGGACCAAACCCAACACAGACGAATGTCAAAGCCATAAGGAGACCAGAAATGAGTCTGGTTTGGGATTCAGGTTTTGTTGCTTGTCCTCACCCTCATCACCTAACCAGACAGGGCAGTTTTATCACGAGACACCTGTTACCCACAGTACTGCACACAGAAATCAACGTGACTCATAATGCAAGGCTAGGTTTAAAATTACAGGTTTCAAATCAGAGTGCATCCACCACAACTAGAATTTGTGAATGCTTGCAGCATAATAACACTTTTTACTTTTAATATAATGTATCCAGAAAATATAAACATTTTCAATCTCTGACAGAGCTACAAGTGTCATGAAGATATTTCACACTGAATTATTAATATGGATGGGAGAGCTATAATCTTGCTGGTTGAGGCTTAGTGATGCTGACTTTAAATGGCAAACAGCTTTCCACAGTTACGAAATCCAAATCGTTTCACATATCCACATACAGAAATGTAGAGAAGATTTCTGTACTGCATAATAGATGCAACACATCCATGTATGTGCGATTTCTGACCACAGAGCTTACGATTTATACCTGCTATGACGAACTACCAAAACCCATTCCCAGCAGTTACATTTTAACACGCTGGCAGCTTTGTCAAAAATTAATACTCTCTTCCTTTGAAATGGCTTTGCAGATTTAAATGTGCACCAAAATATGCAGCAATATTTTTCATCCCACTTCCCATTCTTAAAATTTTTCTATGATCACCTGATAGTTCAACTTGAAAAATTCAGAATCTTTTGTGCAGACCAAAAAACAATGAGAAACAATTATATGATCATCTAGTTACCAGTTGAGCTTCATTACTTTCAATATTTTGCTCTGAGTTATTCTTTATTAATTTTTCAGCTACTCACAGTGTCTGTTAAAAGATATACTTGACATCTCCCTTCCAACACAAAGTTAAATTATATTTGATGCCATGGAACAATTTTGCCACTTCTGTTAGCACAGTGAGGTATTGCGAATAGTCATTTTCATGAAATTTTTTTGTTATACAAGATCTTCCACAGAACTGTTCATTTCCAAACACAGGAGTTTCACTTTGAAGATGCCTGTACCCTTAATGTCTGAAGTACAAATGCATGGTGGGGAAAACCAAGTTCACTTCAGTTAATTTAAAATAATCCTGTTCTTACAGAGTTTTGACATCCCTTTCTGTTCTTGCAGATAGGTTCAGGACTGTAGCAGGCAGTTCACTGGAGTAACAACACTTACTCTGTCTACCCTGAGATTTTGACATAAAATCTACCCATGAATTCTGTAATTCTAAAAAATGTTGGAAACACCTCATGAAAAGATATTGCCTCCAGCTTGAGACTGGAAGCTTTGATGAAATAATAATTGCTGTTTTTTTTTTTTTTTAATATCGGCCTTTTCCAAAATGATTTCTACTTGGCTGCTGTGAAATTTTGAAAGCACACATAAACTCTTCAATGCAATCTCAACTACCCAGAACTCTTCTACAGTAAATTCTGAATGGTATGGCAGCCATCATTTGCAGCTGTAGAAATTTTGTTTAGGAGTCTTACTTCACCTTCAGGATCCATCAGTAAGATGATTAGATATGATACACTGACCAGTGACCAGCATGACACACACCTAGAAGCAGCCTGTTATGTAGAACTGAACTGGGAGAAAGAAAATACAGAATATTTAACCCTTAAGCACCTCTGAAAATACAGACTTTCAGGACTCATGTTTTATAAATGCCTTTAGGAAAACATGCAGGAGTTTTGAGTCTCTAAATATTCTAAATATTTGTAAGTCCTAGGCGTATTTCCACTTAGTCGGAGAATCCTCAGAAGTACTTTTGAGCAGACTTCAATAGAAAACCTCTTGGCTACCATGCTGTTTTGTGCAGGGGAGGTTTTTGGAAGACAGTGAAGAGGAGCAGTTGTATTAATGCCATTCTCCACTCAAATTTTCCATCGAGTGTGACATTTAACCTCAGCAGACTAGATCAGCACATCAGTTTATTAAATTGCTCAAGAAGAGCAAAGGGCTGACTCACTGGCAGAGCATTGGCTGTTGGCACAGAGGCTCATCATTTCAGCACGAGGCAGTGCAGCACTTCAGGCTGCTGCTGCTTAGAGGCAGTGTCATCTTCAGACATCCTCGTGGGCTCTTTCCAGTAACCCTTAGGAACTATTAAGGAAAAATCTAGAGAACTCAGCTCACCAGGAAGCAATTTGATCCGACAGGAACAAATCACAGACAAAAGCTGGGGAGATTAATGCCATAGGCAACCAGATTCTGTTCAGATCATTAGCTTAACATCAAATCTGGTAGAAAGAAACCAGTTCCTCCAGCAGATGTTGTGGAAGTTAGTGAAAGTTAGTACTTATACTGTTACAGCATAGTGCCCAAATCTCTAATTCAAAACAGGGACTTAAAAATCATATTGCACAAACCTGCTATAAATGCTAAGTTCACTGGGTCATCTACAGCAGAGGGTGCATGTAGTCTGGTGATCAGTTGCATGCTACAGAAAAATATTTATTATCAATGGACTAAACTAAATCTGGTGAATCTGACTCTAGAGTGCTGTCCCAAGCCTTATCCCCAAGCTAGTAGAGGGACATCTTCACCTTTGTACACCCAAAAATAGACAATTGTCTATTTTTTGATAGAAAAAGACTAAGATTTACACCAAAAGCCAATTCCCAAGATGACTGACATCAGTGAGGGTCATCAGAAGCACTTCCTTAGACTCTGTCTAAAGAAGTCAGTTTGATTCAAGTCTGTGGTTTGTAATAGTCAAGAGTTACAGTGCTGAGCCAAGTAGAGGAAAACGTGTAGTAGAAATGAGATTAAATTACTGCCCAGCAAAACTTGAGCTGATTTATAGGATAGGCTTTGGAATCAGATGTGCTGCATCAACACTCCAAGCATTCTTACATTTCAAGCTATGCCCTTCGAAAGTTTTCATTTAAATTTTTTATATTTCTCTTTATAAAAAATTAAAAGAAAGAAGTTTCTGCAGCAATTAAGAAGTACTCTGGGTACTTCTAGAAGGGTTTGCCTTTTTGAGATGTTGGATGGTGGTGGCATTTTGGTAATTGGAGTTGACACTTGGCAAAGCTAACACGGATGGCCCTGCCAGGATGTCTCTCGCTTGTGTCCCTGCACAGGGACATGTCCTGCTACAGCACCTGAGTGGCAGGCGGCCCTTGGTCAGTTCCTCAGTGTGCTAAAATATCCAAGCAGGGAACTGGAAACAGTCCACCCTTGTTTACAGTACACAACAAAGGACTGGGGGATTTACGGGAAGGATATGAAAGAGAAGCAATTTCAAAGTCAGAGCAATTGGTAACAGCAGGAGGAAATAGAAAAATTTTGCATGAATGTGAAAGGCCAGGAAGAATCAAAAGGAAAGCTCACGTTTAAACAAGGAAACATCTTCCTGCCAACTGTCACATAAGGGAAAGGCGTTAATGTCAGACCTTGACAGGCAAGCCTGAGAAATTTGTTGATACTGCTCAGATTTCATTTATTTATTTATTTTACTTTACAAGGCCCTTCTAGACAGTAGCAAATGAAGTAGTAGAGGAAAGGGGAAGCTTTGTAAGTAAGGCAGTGGAGGATGGGGGGAAATCAAGACAATCTCATCAAGGCTGTGACATGAATATAATGAATATAGATGAAAACCTATTACCCACAGCAACAAGAAGTTACTTATGGGATTTCTCTCTGAATGACATACCTGAGACTAAGCTCAGCTATTCTGTAGCTAGCCAAAATTGTTGATAGATAATTCTTTATATGCAGGCAGTCTTAGCCTGCTTACTGCATGGCTCTGGCAGCAGTGTTCATAGCCCTGTGCTGACAGCAAGAAAAGCCCACTGCTTCCCAGGATCACAGATACTTGAATTTGTAATGAAAAGCTGCTGTCACTTTGGAAAAATGTTGCAATGCAGCTTCACATCATTTTTTTTCCAGAGCTGAGTCAAATGAAGTCACTCTATGTACATCACAGGAGTTCTTCAGTCAGCAGGCTGCAGCCAGGTGCTGGCAGAAAAGATAATCTACCTCACCTGAGACAGAACCAAGGCTTTCTGTGTTCTTCTGTACCCTAAGAGTTCCTTGATAGCAGCAACTGTGTGGCAGTCAATAAAAGCGCTGGTGCATCCCCCTGCACCTAATCACATGCAACACCATAAAAATGCTGTAGATTATGACAAGCTACATCTTTGTTCATTAAAACTGTGTATAAATAAAGAAAACTGTCACTAGCCCATGTTCCAATTTTTTCATAGTTAATAAAGAAAGACATAAGCTTGAAGCAAGGAGACAGCACCATGCCACTGTTTGCAAAACCATATTGGCAAAGAAAATCATGTATTTGTGGTAATAGATTCTGTATATTTTTGACTCAAAGAATATGCGAAGCCCTTTCATTTATTTATGAAATATGTATAATTAGAGGCTTGATTCCATTTAGGTCATGCAATTACAGTAACTCTCTTTGAATTAAAACCTTGCTTTTGATACCAATGAAAAAGATTCTAAGCATATAGCACAACAAAAACTACAGAAGAAGCTACAGATTTTTTAAATCTTTCTTACTGTGAAAGGCAGTTGCTTCACAAATCCTGCGAGTTGCATTGGAATGTACCATTTATGTACATTTAGGTCATAAAAGACAACCCTAATAATCATTCTCTCCTACCCTACGGAGGGATCACTTGTATTGTATGCAGGGTCAGGGACAGTTTTATGGTAATAATAGATGAAGACATCCTCTCTTTTCATATAATTTCTCTCTTTCTAGTGGAGAGAAATAGATAGCTGCATTTATCTTAGGGATGCAGAAGGAGATCTCTTTCATGATGTAAGAACTTGAAAAGTGAAATTCCTGAAGTGTGTATTTCTGCAAGCAACATGCAGAAAAAATAAAATAAAAAAATAAAATAAAAAAATAAAATAAAAAAATAAAATAAAAAAATAAAATAAAAAAATAAAATAAAAAAATAAAATAAAAAAATAAAATAGCTCCAAGCCTATCATTCCATACTGTGCAAACCCTGCCAGTCTTCAGGCTGCCAAAATAAGCCCCAACCCTCCCTAGACATCTATGAATTCTGTATAATAAAGCAATTAATAATAATAATACTTTGGCTTATACAGCACTTCTCAGCTGAAGTTATCAAAATACTTCACAAAGCTTAACATTCAGAAGGGATTTAAAGCCTCAGTACTTCACGACATAAGCCAGAAAGAACAGTAGGAGAAAATTCCAAAGTATTATTTCAGAATTGCTTGGTTTCATATTCTCTCACCTTCCACTGACGCATGGCCTCTGATCTCTGCTAAGGATCAGACACCATTCTGATCCAACTGGTTCACGATTTTTGTTCCTGCTCCTTAGTTTTAGAGGGGAAAGATAGGAAGAGTGGCTGAGATACCATTTGGATAACCAAGATGTTATAATCACAGTATAATTGTGTATAATCAATAGATATCAAGATGTTATAATCGCAATATAATCAAGAGAGTAAGGCAAAGCAAACAAGGATCACAAAAAGAGAATAAGTGGAAGAACTTACCCTTGGGTTGAGCTCACCAGAAGATACCAAAAGAGTGAATCTCCAGAAGAGATCCTTCCCCTCTGGTAGCCAGCTCTTAAATAGGTCCAGGAGGGGTGGAGCCTGGCTTCACCCCTTCCGGCAGCACAGGTGAATTGCCTTCAGCTGTGCTCCTCTGGCTGACTCAAGGCTCACCTCAGGTGATTAATCAGAGGTTCAGGCCGTGACTCAGCAGTTCCCATACACCATTGTACAGAACCAGGATGCCCTTGAGCTGATCAGATAGTATGACTTAAAAACTGTAAGCAGAGATCTACAGCACAGATCTCCCCTGACCAGTAGATCACACTCATGTTCCTTACAGCCTAATGCCATTCCGTGGTCTCACAGCTGTGGTCTGCAAGATTGTATCCAAGACTACTTTCCCAGAGAAAGATGTGAAGCATTAGTACATATATACCTCGAAGATCTACATTACTTACTTAGTGGTAATCTTCCACAACATAACTAGTAATGCTTTACCATATATATGCACACTAAGCCAGGTTCCGTTCTTAAAAAAAGATCAACAAAGTAAAGCAAAAAGGACTGGGTTTTATATTTCTTATGGTGCCATTTCTGATTCAGAAATATATTCCTTTTCTTTATTTCATTACCAGCATTCATTGCCGCATTGCAAAAAAAGGCAAAAGTTAGATTAAGGGGGCTTGTCACCTTCTACTAAGAATTAAATCCATTCAAGTAACAAAAGAGACCTAGTTGTCACCGTATTTGTCATGTCTGTCATGCCGCATCCTTACAGGATAATGAAAAACAACAGTCCTTGGCTTGCACACATGCAGTAATAATCACGGGAAGCTTTCCAAATCCTCATGGTGAGATGTCAATAAAAAGGATCAGAAAGGGTCTGAGTGCTGTGGGGATGGAGGGGGGGTGCAGAAGCAGTCAGGATTTTCTGAGCAGAAATATATCCCTAAAATGTGCAGCTCTGCTCTGCATTTCCCAGCTGTACATTGCAGCCAAGTTAAAACCACTGATTTGGGAAATGCTGCTGATAATTTAAATACTGAGACCAAACTCCTTTTTTAGATCCACTATCCTAGAAGACAAAGCCAGGAGTCTCCAATAACATTAGTCCACTTCAGCTGTTACCTATAACTACTCTCATAAATACCATACTGTTAAATCATTAGTTTACCAGGATGAGGAACGGACCAGGACAAGAACACTGAAGTCACATTCAGTGATCTACCACACAAAGCAGAAGGCTTAACCCTTACTCAGCAAGGCCCCGTGGCCTGAAGCACAAAGCAAAAATCAAGTCTGGAACAGCAGCATTTAAATTTGGAAAAGTTTTGATAACGTCTGTTTCACTGTACGCTGAATATTTATAAGATTGACAAAATCAGTGTCCTACATCCAAGTGCCAAGTACTAGGAATTATGATCAATAACAGTAGAGTACTGAGAAATGAGGCAAGTGACAAAGTCTGGGTCTGCAGTACGTTTCCTGCGTCAGGCCACTAAGTGTCACGGCTGCCGCACTGGAGACCTTTGCCCAGAGCGTTCTCTAAACCACTCCCATTTAAGAGGCTGGAAGGCAGAAGACACCAATTGCTCAGCTTCCAGAAGTAGTGCTATTAGGGAAAAGGCTGAGTGGTACTTTGTCCAGGAATTGTCCAGGAAAAATTTCCTTAAACTTTTATTAAAAACGCATGAAGCTGTGAATACTGAGTTTGCAAAGCATAGCTACATTT
The DNA here is from genome assembly GCF_019238085.1 of Lagopus leucura. Taxonomy (NCBI): domain Eukaryota; kingdom Metazoa; phylum Chordata; class Aves; order Galliformes; family Phasianidae; genus Lagopus; species Lagopus leucura. Next base: position 28,552,544 of record NW_024962263.1, read on the forward strand.
TGCCAAGACCTAGGTTTCCACATATTATTAGAAAAAGTCACTAAAGATCAGTGTTAGCTCAGCTTTACTTGCAAGCCCAGTACAGCACAAAAGACGGGTGAAGCAATAGGTATTGTGAAATTCAGCACAGTATGGAGAAAGCACATTTGCTGTTTGGTTGCTGGATCAAATCCAATCACCTGATCACGTCAGGGCTAACCAAAAGTTAAAGCATACAGCTGAAGGCATTATCCAAATGCCTCCTGAACACTGACAGTCACAGGGCAATAGCATGACAAGGGAAGTTTAGAGGTATATGGCATAAAAGCCTGATCCTCTTTTTTTCCTAAAGTCTTTAATATGGTTATAAAAATAGTAATGGAGGCAGCAAACACTTGTAATCCCACTGAGTTCAATTACTTTGGAATATGCACAACACTTCTGAATACTAAGCTATGTATTTAGAAGCACATTTCAGTATCTTGTTTTTAGACAAGCAAACTTGGCATGCATCTATGTTTGAGTAAATTTGCTGATCTGCAAAACATAATTTTGGTTTCATTTTATAATGGGAACAACCTAAGCACAAAGTTCTGTCAATTACCAGTGATGTTTCAAGCAAACTCTCTATAAGGTCTAGTGCCACTTAAATACTGTAGTCAAAACCATTAGCATTACTGAGTTAAAAGTAGATGTGAACAATCAGAGTCTTGGAAAACTTCATCTTTGATGCTGCCTCTGTCATCATCTCATCTAGTACAACATTCAGCTTTAACTTTAGACACTGCTTCATAACAAATATCTTCCAGAAGTCCTGTGGATATAAGATAGTTTTTAAAACTCTCCTTGGTTAACATTTATGATGCCAGGAAAAGTGAAAGAGAAAAGATTTCCAAGTTAAGACCAATGTCTCCTTAAGCCAGACATCAGGAACACTAGCACACATGTTAATCTGAATGCTATGATATGAACCCAGGTCAGTAAAGTACAGTCATGAACCTCCAAGACTTTTAAGGGAGCATTCACTTAATGCATCTTTAGGCACATTAAAAAGTGTCGTATTTAGAGCTTTGCCTATAAAATCTGTTCTTTCTCCTTACTTCAGAAGTGAAGATTTTACTTTTGCTAATTTTTTCTGATCTTGAGTCTCAGGAAATGCATCCCTGCAGCCAACAATCTCACTGTTTTTCTGAGCCTTCAGGAGCTGGAGTCCTCCATTTTGAGCTCCTAGAAGTGCCCGTAGGATTGAGACTACAGTGACAGGCTCTAGCAGAACACATCTACAGCAGCTGAGTTTTTCTTTGGACCTCCAATACTGAGGGCCAACTTCATGTACATCACAACAAAGTAGCTTACAAAAAACGAAGCTAAACAGACTTATTTGAATCAGGACTATGAGTGTCTTCAGAGGAACCTTGTATATCTTCATTCTCTTTTGAACACTTTGTGGTAAATCAGGATACTAAGAATGCCTGGGGGAAGGCAAAGAGCTCCAATACTGATTAGAGATTAAGTTCTCTGATTTTGAGGAGACAAGCACTCAGCAGAGAGAGAAGGTTGTAAAGAAACTGAAAATATTTATAGATCACTACTTCATCTGTGGGCTGACTGAACAATTTCCAGAGAAACAGCCTTCTACTATAAGATGCCAAGTCAATGAAGTTTAGACGTGCCATGTAATAGTATTACAAAATGCTGACAAATAGTTATCACAGCATCTTCATGCAGTTGGAATGGTTCGTTTTTACCACACACAAAAGTCAAGAAAATATTTACTCACAAGACATTTTTATCGTGTACTGTATTGTTTTTATATCTCATATTGATACACAAAGAAATGAAATTTTGATAAATCCTGCCACTGCCAGTGGAATGGGGATGCTGTCCTTTGACTAGCTGGCTTTACTGTGTAAATGTATCACAGACTTGTTTGGCTTGCACATCATCTTTCCTTGCTCCTTTCAATTCTTCATAATTCTGCTGGGTTATTTTTCGAGAATACTCATTAGTCATAAATGTATTTTGCCAAATCAGATTCTCAGGTATTTTTGCATAGCCTGAAGTTCTCCAATTGTGCTTTCCATGACAGTTATCCAATCTGTTGCCTTTGATATGTTCTGATGAATAGTACTTAACAAACAATTCTGTTGATCAAGTACAAGGGAAAAAATCAAAGTGTCTTTCAGCACTGGTACCTCTTCAGGGCAAACAGGAATAAAGCAGAATAAAAGAGTATGTCTGTCACTCAAATTAGCAGATGGGAGCCTCAAAGTGCACTGCAAGAAACACTGTGAGAAAAGCCACCACTTCAGTGTAGGTGTATTTCAGAAGAGCACTATACTTAAGGAGAAACAACTCTTTTCTATTAGAAATGTTTTTCAAGATCTATGTGACTATCCTTAGGCTCCTGAAAGTTACTCTTATATCAATCAATTGCATTTTTTAAGGACAGCTAGAAGTATAGAAAGAAAAACAACACCCAGAAACCTGCAGATACATGATTTCTCTGAAGAGCATTTGTGTTAATAGTAAAAACTGCAAAAACACAAGTGTTTCTGGAGTCCAGTTACCTTTTTTGAAAAACAGAATAAGATGAAACAATAGGGCCAATAGAGACTTGTGTGTGTTATGGCAAAAAATGATGTTATATAGTAAATGTGACATTGGCATCCTAATTGATATAAAAATTTGAACTCTGTCAAAACAACGCTAGAGTGAATGAGAGAAACAGACCAGTTCAACGTTTTGTCAGAAGTGGAACAGAAGATAATCTGCATTTCTTATCTATGAAACTTGCTAAAATTTCTCATGCCTTTCCTTTCCATGTTGTTTAAAATCAGTAAGAAACGCTTCATTTAATTGTCAGCCTCATCCAGCAATCCTAGAAAAAATCTGGACAGGTGTCGAAAAACAAGCACACTAAAGAAGCATAACTAGAGTAATTTTCCTAATCAGTCCTGTTTCAGATGTATTAGCAGGAGTTTGTCATTGGTTTGTTTTTTGTTGTTGTTGTTGTTGTTTTTAAAAGGAAAATAGTGGAGCTGAATGATATTCACTTGCACACAAAACTACACAAGTTATTCTTCAAATCTGAATATTATATGATTTAGATCTCATACCACTGGCATATCACTATTGTGCTACAGATAAAGGCAGTACACAGACAGTATTTTGGTTGTCTCTGATATCAGACATAGATTGTAAATTGTCTAGACCACAACAGGCTTGAAGAAGAAAAATCAACTGATGCTCAGCTGATGGTTAAGAAGTGGAATATACCACATGTAAGTGGTAGGGCTCATTTTGTTTGGTATCTTCATCAGCAGATTTGGTAGCGTCAGAATGTGCATAGGAAGGCTCAATCTAGAAAGACCTTGCAAAATTTGGGAAACTGAACCAACAAGATCCTCAGGAAGAAAAAGCACACGCTTCTGCAGTGGGGGGTGCAATGATCCTGTCTGTGGGCCCAGCTGGAAGACAGTTGTCTGAGGAATGGTCCTGCTAACAAGGACTTTGGGGGTTTCCTGAACACTAGGCTATGTATGAGCAAACTCTCAGCTATCATTCTCAATAGAGAAAACTGGTACTGGGCTACATTAGGTGGATCATTGCCAGGAGACTAAGGTTATTTTCATGGCTATTGAGACTTTAGTTGAAATATCAAATCCTGCTTTGGGTCCTCCAGTACAAGAAGAACTGAGATACTGGAGGGGGTCCAGCAGGTTGTTCTCAAGGCCAGGTCCCAGAGTGCATAGCTTGTGATGAGCAACTAAGACAGTTGAACTGAGTCTGATAAAAAGAAGCTAAGGGGAAATCTGATAGCTGCCTGCAACTGCACGAAACAGAGTTAAAGGAGAATGGAACAAACCCTCTCTTAGCAACAGCATATGATGTAAACCAAGAGGAAATAACCAAAACCTGAGATTGAGACTGGACAGCAGGAAAATTGCTTAACTAGTGGCACAGCATTGAAATAAGTTAGTTTTCAAGATGGTGGCAAACTTAGAGGGTTTTCTGACTTGGCTACATAAAACCATCACTAAAGCTTCCTTCAGTATTGGAGAGAGATGCTTCAAGCAGCTGAATAGACAGCTTTGGTAGTGGTTGAGGTAGACAACATCAAGATGTCCCTTACAATCAATGCCTCTACAACTGTGCTATCAGTTGCTGACAGTCTATCTGCAGATCTTATCAAAAACACAGAAATGGCTTAACCCATCTCTCATCTTTTCCAGTAGAAAAAAAAAATATAGAATCAGACCACTATTTTTTCATTTCTCAAGAAATGTCATTTTTCTAGCAGCAACCCCAGCCTACTTTGGAAACATGTAAGGCAGCAGAAATGGAGCTACAGAGTGCCTCAAAGCAATCCCTGCAAAGCTCTTGGTCAGCAAGACAACTGCTCATCTATTTCTACCACCTTCATTAATAAGCTCTAGATTTAATAAATTCTTGCTGATTTTAACAGGACTGTTTGTCATATATCTAGGATAGTAGGGAAGTCAATATAGCTGGCCTCTATTCCTCTTTCAAGCAAGAGTACATTGTTTTCTTTACATATAGCATTTAAATGTCATAATGAAGACTGCTACAGAAACTCTCTTGTTAGAATAGAATTTGATAGCATCTTCAGTTTTGTGCAGCTTTAATTTACACATCACCCATGGGGATTCTTATCGATCATGAAAATTGTTCTGGAGAAAAACTTTGGTCTTTACAAGTTTCAGTCTTTTCAAGCGTGCTTTTAGGTGAGAAGTTTCCATACCAGCAAAGTAGAGGGGGATTAATGAATACTAAAGAGACATTTTCACTTCAAAATATATAATATTTTGTGAACTTTTTCATTATTTCTGCTAGGACTTACACAAAAACAAAACTTCATTTACAAAAATTAAAAAAAAATAATAATAATAATTCCACACATTCAGGTGAAAGTGGAATTAGATTTTCCCATTAAAATGCCTCAGCGACAGCCTGCTCTGTTTTCAGAGCATAAAATAAAGACAAGGGAACATCCACAGTGTGTTCCTTTGCCCTTCAGAACATCCCTCAGCTCGCTGCAGCGTGTGTCAAGTGGAGCCACGGTGTCTGCTGCTGTATGGTATCTGCTCTGGGTGGGGGACTTCAGAGCCCGGTGGGAGCTCATGCTATTGCCATGCTGAAGCAGAGAGGAACATCTGATCTACTGTTATTTCAGTTCTGCAACTACCTTCTACTAAGCCGGGTATGTGTATGATAAAGTTATTTTAATCTGTTGTTTATCCCTTTGTTTCTTGTTTTATTTTTAGCTATATAAAAGAAAAATATGTGAAGTAATAAAAGGCAGCTGCTACAGTATTACTTACTTGTTAGCACAATATTTCAAATGCCTTTTGTATTCCTTTATCTACAATTACAATACCTTGTGCATCCTCAGTCACTGTAGCACCAGACTATAATTATAACTAGCTCAATCAATACTATAGATTTAAAACATAAGTACCTTCTCTTCTGTTCTTCATCTTATAATCAGAATAATGTTCATTTTGTATATATGGGCACGCTTTTGGTGCCTTTGAGGTTTTCCACTCTCCTTTCAATAATGCAGCAAGTCCTGTCCCCAGTCTTGCCAGCTGTGCCAATTCATGAGTCACTGATTTAGGAATAAGGATGAAAATGAATGTTTGAAAAGAGAAAAATACAGACACATTCTAATACGTAATGAAACACTTGACTTCACTGACACTCAGTGCTACAAGCTGAGCTTGGGTACAATCCATTGTACATTGTAGCTTGTGTGTCATGTTCTTCATTCCTCCCCAGCTGAACAGCAGTTAAGGAATGAGGGAAAAAAAACAACTCGTAGATCTGCAGTGAATTTGGCCTCATCCAAACCAAGAAGCTATGTAAGGAGGATTTCTATATTTCTGTGTAATTCTTGATTCCTTATTCACCATTCTGAGATCTTTGTTTTCCTCTGCTGCTACTTTCTCTTTTCTCTAACAACTGCCACATCACAAAGATTTTCTCACTCTCCATGGCACAGAAGGGGATTGAATTGGTAGAAATTTACCTTTATTTAAAACAAGACAGATCACCTAGAAACCGTCATGAATCTGATCAACACAAATTTTAAAAAGAGAACCATTACAGGGAAGTCCAGGAGTCTTAGATTTGAAGGTGTTGAAGGATGTGAAGAAGTTAAAGGTTCTTAAGTGCGGGCATTTTGCAGAGTGCTTGTCAGAGCTTTATTCCCATAGCATTCCTGCTGTGGTTCAGAATCCAGCAGAAAACAACTGTCAGGGGGGTGAAGATGAGAGTTGAATGCTATGCACTTCTGTTAGCAGCCCGGACCCTGCATTAACAAAGAAGCACCCCACCTCATCACAGGACCATCCCAGTTTCATTCAAGGCAGGAGGATCCCTAACTTTTTAGAAAAATAACACTGAACTGAGTTGCTCAAAAAATCATTCTATTAGAAGGTATCTGGAAGCACTACAAGCAGCTTTCTTGAGACAGAAGGCTTTGCCCCTGATCCTGTGGGAACACATGTCTCAAGCAATGCAGGCCTTATGCATGGAAGAGTAAAACATACAGCTTATTCATCCATCCCACTTCTGTCAGAAAGTGCATCTTGCCCATAAGTATATTTGCAACTTCTCTGCATAGGTATAAGACAACCCCTTCACCTCATAACCAAACCCATGATCCTCCCTTTGCCAATCTACATCACTGTCACACCCCCAACTTCTCTGACTCATTTTGCGTAACTTGGAAGAGCCTTAAACCAGTTAAAGTGTTGTCCGGTTCCTGAGACTGTTCCTCTCAGTCCCATAATGAGATTGCATTTGCTACATCCAGTTGAGCATGAAAGTAGGCATTTGGTAATCACTAATTAGGAGGGGAAGATAAAAGCTTCCATATTCTTTCAAGCAGGCAACAAAGTAGTAGGAAGTGAGTAGGGAAGAAAGCAAATCACTGTGCAATGAACATGTCGAGTCTCCTACATGTTAGGTGAGAATCTCAAGTGCCTAAAGACATAAAACATAGCACAAGTTTTTCTTGTGACTTGTTCCACTCCTCTATCAAGTAGCATATACAAGGATAAAGCTACAACTGAGAGAAGTTTATACCCCAGACTTTCCTTTACTAGAATCAACAGTAAAGTGGTCTGCCTGGCCAGGTCTTCATACACTCATAGGAATCATAGAATCATAGAATGGCTTGGGTTGGAAGGGACCCAAAGGATCATCAAACTCCAACATATTCAGTACATCATAGTTAGGAAAGGTAAGAAAGGAGGGGAAATCAAGGAGCAAACAACACAGGACCAGGGGTGGAAGCCACGCATCAAAGATCATATTCTGCAAAGAGCCATTTAGCCCAGTCTGGCTGCAGAACAAGGCAAATCTGGCTTTTTTTGGAAAGCACTGAAGCAATTTTATTTTATTTTATTTTTTTAATAATATATATTTTCCAGTGTTCAGATCAGTGCTTCCTGAGTATTGACATTTACTAGGATGGTACTTATTTCTTTATTGATGTTATTATCTGTGTGCTCATAAACCCAGAATGGTACCACAAAGGAAGTATTTTAATGCTGATGGAAACACAGATGGATGTCAACATTATATTGCCAAGTTTCTATATACATGGATTACCCTTTGTCATCTAACAGAAGATAGCTACTTTTAAAACACTCAAACAACTCAGGACATCCTACTGTAGCTTGAAAATCTGAGATACTGCTCCAAACTTATGCATGAGTCAAGGTTCTTTGCAGAAATGGGAATTTTGCATGGGCAACGGAATGGGAATATAAAGAAACCTGAATAACAGAGACCAATTTATTTTAGAAAGAGGGATAAATATGATAAAAATAGATATAGGCAGATGGAACAGACTGAAGCATCTTTCTAGGGAAAGGTTAATATTGTTAACATGAATATCCTAAGCTACAGTCTATTTTCATCTCCTTAGCAGTATAAGCAATGTATGGTTTCCAGTAAGGTAGTGCTGTTGGTTTACTCTCGAAGTTAGGCTGCTTTGAAAGAGTTTACAAGAGTAAACATTATCAAGAGTGTGTTCCATTTTAGAAAATGAATAGGGCTTGCTTCATTTGTATCAAATGATTCCTCACAATGTTTGCAATCCAGAGAGTACAAAATGTGAAAGAGTAAAAGCTATCTGTGAAATAACCCGAAAACAAAGTAAAGGCAAAGTAAGTGGATGCTTTTTTTCAGTCTCTACACTGAGTGAAACACCTAACTATGAAAAATTCCAAACAAGCATAAAAGTTAATCAATAGCACTGAAGTAAGGCAGACTCAGAATTAATTGACTTTTCATTTGAGAAAGCCGTAGTAATTTTTCCATTTTATAAATAGCTACTCCAGGCATTACTTATAACAGTGTAAAAACCTTTCAAAAAGATGGTGCAAGACTCCTAACTGTTTGGGAGGTATAGAGAAGGAAGTGTGGCTTCTGCCTGAAATCCTGAGGACAACAGTACGAGAACATGAGAAATAGGTTGACTCCTGACAACAGTCTTGTCTTGGTCATTCAAAGACACCAGATTCTATGCCTAATCTCACCCACTTCATGGATCTCCACTGGGTCTTATTAAGTTCCCAAACCCTGCATCTAGCAGGTATTAAGACATGCCTAAGGTAAATATAGTCTTAAATGTTCTCCTGACTGGGGAGAGTTAATAGAAGAGAAAACATGGAAATATGGAGGCTTCTCTGAGGAGGTAGAAATAAAATCTGATTTTGATCTGTAATACCAGAATCTTTGGATTTTTACAGCTCTGGTGAGTTATTCTTGATTCATACCTGTGCACAATCTTAAAACAGACTTCAAACGAGGTAAAAACGGGTTCCTATTCACCTCTCTGCTACCTTATTTTGACAGCTGTATCAACCTACTACACCAAGAGAATAAGATGACACAATTACCAAACACCTTAATTAAGCTCTCAGATGTTGACTTTGCAGGTAGAGATTAAAAAAACCTAACAGAGTCTGAGATTGTCTAGCTCCTCTGAATCTGAAGGGGTTCAAGTAAGGAGGTTGTGTTTTGGTCTGTCTCTATTTTAAAAGAAGACGTCACACTGAAGAACGTGGTACAGTGGGCATGGTGGTGATGTGTTGATGGTTGGACTAGATGACCTTAGCAGTCTTCTGCAACTTAACGATTCTATGGTTCTGTTTTGAGTTTTGCTGTGCTCAGAATGCGAGAACAAGTTTTAAATGTGCAAATAAAGGTTTTTCGCTCTATACTTGCAGTGGTTACCCTGTCCTTCCTAACCTTCTGCATCAGAGAAATAGCCAGCTATCAGTCATCTACTTGTATTTTAAGTCAGACTTACAGATTGCTGCTTTATACAATACTAGATTTTCCCTCTTTGGTGATGCAATATTTTTTCCTCTTCAGTAACTCCAGAGCTGAGTAAGCCAGACAGCAAATATCAGTGTGATCACCTGAATGTGTTGCTGCCTCTCTGGAGAAAGAGTTATCATAAGCACCTATCAAAAAATCACACTTCATTAAGTATGCGTATAACACACTGAACAGAGTTACATATATAAACATACACCAACAGAAAGGGACTTCTAAATTCTCAAAAAGTGCACATGCTCACACTGACCACTGATAACATCTTCTTCTTGCATTTAAACTCTGTGTCATACTGGCAGTAATATGTCAATAGAAACCTAAGCGAACTCACCATGTGCACAGAGTGAGAAATGCATGAAATCTGTATTACTCAAATAAGGACGTGATAAAATGGAATTTACAGGGCTATCCCACCCTTTGCTGCAGGGTTAACCATCCCTCTCTCACCCTCCAGGGCGAAACAACAGAAAATAAGCAGCAGCGCTACGGACTCATGCCAGCTGTCTTGTCAGTCAGAGCTTTACGAGAGATAATCCTGGCGCCTGAGATTTCAGTGTGACGCTCAGAATGAATCTGCTGACCGTGCATTTGCACCCAAATTAAAGAAAAGGCAGACCTTGTATTCACAAAGCCACCGCACAAAGGCATTCAGATCTTCCCAGTGCTCTTAATTTCCTGCTGAAGTAAAGCAGTAATTTCACCTGAAGGCTAAGGAAAACACAAGATGTGCCTTATCTCAGGTGTTGCTGGAGTAAATGTGATAAAGTTAATTACTTGGCCACCTGAATGTACTACGTATATTGTAAGATAGCTTGGCTGACTTGTGAATATACTTATTTATTCAAAGTTTTACCACTGAGAAATGTGCATGCCTTTGGGAGAAAAAAATCATACTTGGGTTTAGATCCTCTTATTTATACTAATATATGCAGATTTAAACAGTTTATTTGTACTTTAGAGGGAAAACTGCATCAGGCTCTCCAGATGTTGGAAATAGCTTACTTTGCCTGTCCTGTAGCATTGCTGTTTGTTTATCATTTCAGAGTTCACAAGGTAATTGCCTCATTATCTGTTCATCTAATTTCACAAAGAAATGACAATCCCTAGCTGCTGAGGTCATGGCCCATCAAAATTATACTGTCTCTAATTTTATATCTGATCTCTGGTAGATCTTAATTTGCTTATTCAGTTCTCATATATCGACTAAATTGCTGAATTCTATTAAAATCTCCACCAGCTGCCCAAGATTTAAGGCTGAGCTACTGAATTGAGACACAGTGAATTATTAAGACATTATTGCCAATGTGAGCCAGTAAAATAATAATTAAAATATACAAGATTAATATGCCTTTTAGTTTTCTGTCTGTCATTTGAATTCAATCCGAACGTGGCTTTGTCTACACAAACCATAAAATATCCTATCACCTCAGTTTGCCTGACAGAAGAATATCATGGTAGACCGTTTTTCTCTGCATATGGTTACATTGACCTTAAATGCCAGAACTTTGAGAAATAGGGATAATATGAAAATGGCTATGCAAATTTTATTTGGTGAATAGTGTAATATTTTGATTACCCATGCAATGCTTCAAATTTAACCCTGTGAAATGTTATTCTGCTGTAGTTACTGAAGATCATTTTCCCTAAAGAGAGACACTTACCACTGCATTTAATTTCCTACTCTCATCTCCGAGTCCTTCAGTCATGTTCCCTATTCAAAGCAAGTGGCACATACTTTGGTGATGGCTGCTTTTAGTTTAAAGGTCTCTATATTTTGGTACTGCTGCCACATGGTTCTGCTGCTGAACAAGGGAAGAAGTTTGTACAAACAAACAATAGTATTCAGTAAATCCACTGAGCGAACGTTGCTTGCTCTTGCATGTCATTGGGAAATTAGGGCTCTTAACATCCTTTTTCATTCTCCTTCACTGTTCCCAGCTTCACTGAGTGTGTCTGTTGCAGGAGGAAAAAACTAAGTACAGCACCAGTGAGAGACAGTTGTGGTTGCAGCATCTTCTTTGCTACACACAAGTTTCTAAATTTGGAGACAAACACCTTGCAAGTAGATCTGTAGCCCCAATGCCCACTGATCAGAGTTTCTGCTTCAGTGCTGTCATAATAAAACTAATCTAAAGCATACATCTGTAAAAGATCATTTCCTTTCTGAAGAACAGGTTCACAAGGTGATATGTAACCTTATCATTGTTTACTAGAACACAAAGATACTCTCTAAATGAAAGGTGTAATAATAAAGGGAATAGATCTTCTAGATGTGCCAAGAAAGGCTAATTCATCACTGGAAGAAAGCTTTAACTTCTCACACTTATTTTTCTTACATGGCAGAAATATATTTAATGTCAAATAATTTCACAGCATTCAGCAACAAAGACTAAACATGAAAGACAGAAGACGCTTACCAGCATCTCCCACAGTGCAGCTAACTGGTTCTGCATGAAAGTGTAGAGTCACTAGGCTGAAAGACAGGGTTGTCATTAGTTGCTTTAGACATCCTTCTAGATATTCTATGTCCTTTAAATGCACATCTAAAAAGTACATCAGAAATCACAGTTAGCGTACCTGAGGTCCTTTTCCTCTTGTGCATTGCTGGAGCCAGAATTTTGATCACTTTCTTGTAAGTTTTTGGCAATTTGTTCAAAATCTGCTTCTGCAAAGTGCAAAGATTCTGCAAAGTGATGCAGAATCTGCATCACTTTATGATTTCATTTGTGAATCTCAAGTGACAGTCTTAGAAGAACAGTGTTATGCAGCTTCACATTCAGAGTCCTCTGAAGCTTGGCCTGTTTCAGCAGAGTGGAGAAATCTTGCTACATGCTGATTTGGGAGGCCAGGGAAAGGGAAAGTTTATTGCTGAGCCAAAGCATTAGTCACATTGCATGCCAGCAATCTGGGTAAGGAAACAAAGTCCTGTAACTATGACTCTGGAGCAGGAAGGTACACAAAGGGAACAACAGGCCATCTTCAAAGAGCAGAAACTAATACAGAACAGCAGTGGCAGGTTACTGAGATAGCACGCTGTACAATCACATCAAGGTGCTGGAGAGGCTGTGCTGTGAACTTGCTGTTGTTTAAGATAGTATAGGCCATATGCCAGATTTTGTAGAGTTTTGCACATGAAAGCCTAAAGCATGGATCCAAATAAGTGCTGCACAATGCAGAACAAGTCCATTTCCCCCTCCCATGCACCAACAGTTTGGACCATACGTAGCATGAAGGTAAACCAAGCCTGTAATAGAATCATGAGGGAAGTCTCAAATAAAATTTGCATCCTCAAAGCAGAATACCTGTAGAGAACATATCTATAAATAATTTTAAGCTTCAAGTTTCTCCTCTTGCATTTATTCCTCAGCTACGCAAAAGAAAATTCCACCTGGCATTTGTGATTCACCTTTATAACAAGAAGAAGATATTCTCAGTAAAATGTAAGCATCATTTGTTCGCGCTGAAAGGTACACTGTGTGGGGTTTTGTGTTGAACTATTAAGCTGTTTTTATTTTAAACATACCCTTCATGAACACTTGCTCCCAGGACTTCTAACAAAAGACTCGTTCCTTAGCAGCATTTAATTAAACTCTGTGCTCAGAATTCAATTCTTTTCTACTCCAATCTGATTATGATCAAGTACTCATTTCTATTAACATATTCGTTAATGGAAGGTATTTGTCACCTAGTTTAGACAGAGTATACTCAATATCAAATTGCTCCATTTTGAATGTTCGCCGTTCATGGTTCACAATTAGGTCTGAGTTACAGGACAGTATTTTTACTTCCTGATTAGATATATAAAAAGCATTTTAAAAGAAGGACCACAAAACAATAAACAGAAAATACTGAATTAATGAACAGCAAACATCACACTTCTGGTACAAACCATCCGATGAATAATCATCTGTACTAAGGAATCATGAATCATCCAGAACACACGAGTGTTCTCAAGAGTATCTGGCAGTTGTTACAAACAAAAAATAATACTGCTGAAAAATAGCAGCAGAATGAAGCACAGCTATTTATTCAGAATTTTATTGATGAATTGATGTTTCCTTCATCCGCTATGTTGTCCCATAAGGATCTTCCCCACCACTATAAAGTCTTTGAAGTATCTTCTTTCCTCTCTTTCTGGCCTCAGATAACTACAAAAACAGCATTAAGCCCAGCACAACACAATTATTCAGAAGCTGCTTGTATGTTACATGAATAATGTGATACAGGTCTTCCTAGCAACGTGAACTTTCTGTACTGAGGTGATCAGTCTGCCTGGCTGCTGCCTCAGCAACCTACTGTTAGCAATCAGAACGATCTGCTATTTACTTTCAGGGCAAATGAAAATACATTTGGTTCTACTAGGAAAATTTGAAGAAACACGTGGGCAACCCCAATGTCTGTTGCCTCCTCTTCATTTCACCATCTTCCATTCCATAACATTTGGTTGTCCTTTTATTTCCACAGTTTAACAGGTTGTGAGAAGAACGGAGACTGCATATTCTTATAGTGATTTTTGCTTGCACTTTCATGAAACATTTAATTTCTATGACAAAACAGACCTTTCTGTGCTGAAATTTTGCTTTGCAAATCAGTGATTGTATGAATAAATAAAAATGTAACAAAACCCATACTGAGATTGACAAAAATTGTGTGTAGCCCAGCACCTGACTCCAGCCATATGCTAATACACTGTGCCAAAGCAGAACTACGGGGAGGCATGTAGTGATATTGACCCCACATACTCTCCTAACCTACGGTGCCACCTTCTTCAACGACATCTTGAAGCAAAGATGGAGCCACTCATATTTAACAACCTCAGCAAATGTTTCTTCCAGTAAAGTGTCTAATTCATTTTTAAATTCTGAAAACCTTAAGGGTCCATAACATCCTGTGACAAAGCATTGCACAGCTTGACCATGTTTTATTCCAAGAGGTAATTCTCTGCTTGGTTTGAACCTGTCCCTGCTGGTTTAGCTGGAGCCCTGTAGAGCCTGTCCAAGCAAATCTTTTATTCTTGTAAAAATAAATGTTAGCTGACCTATCACAGAATCATCCAGAGCAGGAAGGACCTGTAAGGATTATTGAGTCCAACTTGCAGCTCCACAAAGGACCGCTTAGAAATCAGACCCTATGACTGTGAGTGCTCTCCAAATGCTCCTTGAACCCCAACCCCAACAGCTTGGGGCCATGACCACTGCCCTGGAGGGCTAGTACCAGGGCCCTACCACACTCTCAGCAAAGGTATTCAACCTGAACAGGGGCCCACTTGCTTGGGAAGGGGTGCATCAGTCTAAACTTCTGGGCAGCAAAGCTGACAAATGCCAGAGCTTGCACTGCTGCTGTGGGTTAAAGCATTGGCTATGAGATAGTCCAGATCCTGGAAAAGCCCTGCTAGGACTGTTCAATTGAATAAGCTACATTGTGCATAAGGCTGTCAACCATCAGAACCTGAACTTATGTGAGATGTGCAGGGCCTGGTCAGCATGTCCCACTGTCTGGAGACTACTGGACACATTCCCTGACAGTGTGAATAGGAACTGAGGTTATTCAGCTTCAGTGCTGAATGGAAAATTCCCAAGGGTAAGTATTTCAAAATCCACCAAATGCCAGGGTTTAAAATGAAACACCTCACTAAAACATAGCACTGGTTCTATGTCCAGGATGCCATCAATGGCCAGAGCAATAGGATGTGAGCAAATGAATCCTGCCCCAAAAGAACCAGTAACTTTATTAATAGGATGCATGAAAGAGCCTGGTATTTGTCTCAGTGCTGAATGAGGAATCAGATTTGAATCAGCATTTCCTCAGTAACCACCACGTTGTTCACTCTATGAACAGTAGTTCAGCTGTTGTCCATTGCTTTTCAGGAGATGCTGGGATTTGACACAGGACAGCAAACAAAATAGGCCAAGACTAAGAAAATCAAGAAAATGTTGGAATATGCATGAAGCTCAGGGTGGCTGTGGAGACTCATTCTCCGAAAATACTCAAGACCCCCCTGGATGCTGTCCTGCTTAACCAACTGTAGGGAACCTCCTTTAGCAGTGGTTGGACTAGGTGATTTCCAGAGGCCCCTTCCAACCACTGCAATTCTGTAATTCTGTGAAGTTACTCAGGTTTAAATACTTTCATTATTCTTGGAAACGACACTTTTTCATGCAGTTGTTAACCAGTTAATTGTAAGCCATTAAAAGAAAATATTTCTAAGCAAACATGAGTCATGCTAGTCAATGCTGTATATTAAATAAAACCGTCTCCAGTATTTGCACATTGTATAATTTGGCTGAAAAAGCATCAAGGGGCAGAGATCCTACTGAGCATCATTATATCCTCTTGATGATGCATCTCCTATTTAATTTTTCTATGATCCCACTGCTGGAAATGTTATTGCCCTGATTAGGCCTGTTTACATGTTAGTCTTTTTCTACAGATCCAGAAAGAAACAAGTTTGGAAATCTATGATTAAAGCTATTTGCTTTAACTTAGACGTTGATATTACTTCTGAAATAGTGCCTGCCATAATTCTAAGGTATTCCCTGCAGAGATAAATCTGGAGGAAATGAGTATTTTATCCAGAGATTGCCATGGAAAATTACAAATGCATAAAAATCAATCTTTGAAGCTTAAGCTGTACGAACAGTGGCGGCATCCTAATTCTATACGGTCACATGGAACTTCTTTTTATGTAGATAGCACTTCATCTCATTAACTGTCATCACACAAACAACATCATTAGTTTTCTGCAAGATTGTCTTAATAAAACAAGTATATAATATTGTGTTGCTTTATCTGTGCTCAGAAACCACTATCATTTCATTTTTATGTAGGAGTGCAAATATTACTGCTGTATTACCACACTAGAACCTGATTGTGCTGTTGTTCTGCCTTTCAAAGCAGTCCTACCAGCCATGCTGCAGATCTCAGAGAAAGGGTTTTGCACTTTGACAAGTACTGCTTTGGTCTGAAGGAATAATAAAGTTTTCTACTATTGTTTCTGAAGTTAAAAGGCCCTTCAGTGCCCAGGTAGGTACTCTTGCTCTTTGGGGCAGGTGGAACCATCAGGCTAGCATCTCCTCTGAGCCAGTTTACATCAGCACCATCCAGCACAATAAATGGAAAATGATGGAAAATCCCGCTCTATGTCTGCACAGGACTAATAGGTTTCCACCAAGTTTCACACATTTTTCATTTTAAATATATCTCTGAACTCTCATAAATCTAGTTTTGTCATTTTTATAAAGCTACAGACCCCCCAATTTGTACTCTAATTATGTTTTGTTATTATCAGCTTATTCTTACCATGAATGTTTTTGTATCATTTGAAATTGATGTTAATACTCCCTGACATACAGTCTGACATATATTAAGAATGCAGAAAATGAAATGACAGAACTAATTAAAAACCCATCTGTTCAGTTAATTTAGAGGTGTGCCAAGCAGTTCAAATGAGACTTGGTCAGCAGCGAATCACGTCTACCTGTACTATTTGCTTTGCAGTGACTGACTGTCCTGGGTAATGTTATTTCCCTAGAAACATTGCTGCTATTCAATTCAGAGACTGCATGCTGAGTGGTGAAGGCATGAAAAACACCACTATTACAGCTGAACAGAAATACTACACGTGAAAATGTAGTGTGAACCCACCAAATGAAAAAAAAAGACATATGACAAAATGCTGTATATCATGTAGACTCACTCCATTAATTGTAATGGCTGTGTCTCTGAGACACAGAACAATCACATCAGTATTACCTATAGAGAAATTGCAGCTCTTTCTCCAGGAAAAATTTCCACTGTAATGTGAATGGTCTGTACTTTTCTCTCCTGTAAGCCCATCAAAGTTAATAGAGTTGTACCAAGAACACATTTGGTCCCATCTGACTATGGCACACTGAACATGTTATCTTATAGCCTGGCTGCTGTGTTACTGCTTTACATGCAAAAAACATAATAAGTCAAAAAGCATTGAAATGGCAAGCCAGATCTTTTTTTTTTTTCCCCCTCTTTTTGAAAGAATGGAAAATAAGTGTGCTTCAGTCTGGTGAGCAGCAGCCTTCATGCACCAGCACTATGTTATCATCAGGTATATTTCTTCTGTACTAAAACAACTCTTGCTAGAAAAATAAAAGCATCCATACGTAAAACAAAATACTCAGCATTTTCTTCTTGTTAGCTCTTTATAGTCATCAACCTGCCTCCAGCATGTCCCACTCGGATCTGTACTCCAGATTCCAGAGATGTCAATGAATGCCTTCTCCCATGCAGAGAGGCTCCTTTGGCCTCCCACAGTGACTTCTGAAAGCTGAAACCAGTGGACAGCTTTGAAGAGTTTAAAGAGAACCAGCATCAATAGGAGGCAAAGCAGGTTATGGACACCTGCTTTAGCATGAAGCAAATCAGTCCTTAAAGAACAATAAAGCAGCAATTTCGTTGACATGAACCAAATATTTCTTACCAGCAAAAACCTATGACATTTCCTGTACTTAGCATGGGTTTGGATGAGAAGTTTTATTACTGCTTCCCCAACTTCTTTTTTTTTTTTTCTTTTAAAACTCAGTATGCCTGGGATCTAACAAGTCAATGAGCAAGTGCAAAGGTACCACTAGCTGCAATAGAACCAAAGTGAGGCATCCCACCAGAACCAAGACCTCATCATGCCAGCTTCCATGAGGCAATGGGTGTATTGCCTCCCAACACATGGACTCCAGCTGGTGAGCCTTCACCTGGAGTACTGCATCCAAATGTGGAGACCTCAGGACAGGAGAGGTACAGAACTGCTGGAGATCACCCAGAGGAGGGTAACAAAAATGATCCAAGGGATGGAACACCTCCCCTATGAGGACAGGCTGAGAGAGCTGGAGCTGTTCAGCCTGGAGAAGAGAAGGCTCTGGGGAGACCTGAGAGCAGCCTTTCAGTATCTGAAGGGGGGCTATAAGGAAAAAAGGGGAAAGATTCTTCAGTACAATCTATTGTGATAGGACAAGGGGAAATGGTTTGAAACAAAAGGAAGGAAGATTTAGACTGGACATAAGGAAGAAAGTTTTTTTACAATCAGGGTGGTGAGGCACTGGCACAGGTTGCCCAGAGGAGTGATGGATGCCCATCCCTGGAGACACTCAAGGCTGCAGGGGGCTCTGAGCACCCTGATCTACTGGAGGTAGAGTAGTCAGGAAGGGGACAGGCAGAGCTGGCTGAGGCTCTCTCAATGTCTGTGCGGGCAGACAACACAGATGGCATAAAGAGAAGAGCACAAAAGCCTTTGACTGACATTAAGATCTGGGGACTTTAAAATCTGCAGTTTAGCAATAGCAGTGAATGCACTTGCAGACAAGTAAGCAAGAGAGATTTGCATAACACGTTGGGAAAGCTAAAGTAGATGGAGAGAGATGGGAGGAAGGAACCTAGCAAGGTCTCAGCCAAGGAATTGGGAGTAAGCACGATCATACTAGCTGGCAGTCCTTCAGCTTCAGTGAGAGTACTTCTGTTTATTCCAAGATCACTACATGAAATATATGTCCCTAGCTATATTAAATCTGTAGAAGAGCAATGTCCTATTCTTTAAAGGTTCATATTAGGAGAGTTTTCATTTCAGAAATGTTCTCTGAGCAATGAAGCAATATACCAGAAACCCTATTTCATTAATTCACTGGGATGCTGAATACTGTATGTCTGAGACAGCAGGAAGCTGGCTATGCATAGAGATGTAGAAGATAACTTACTGAAAAATGATATATTGATCCCAGCATGTGGAATCTGATCAGAACTTCAGTTATCTTTTATGGTCAACTGAAATAATAATTTATCATTCTCTTCAGTGACAGCAACTCATTGAGAGACAAAACTTGCATAACTGATTTATATCAGCCCTGGGCAGCCTGCTCTAGTATTAAATGGGAAGGTTGGTGGCCCTGCATGTGGCAGGGGGGTTGGAGATTCATGATCCTTGAGGTCCCTTCCAACCAACATTTGTGATTCTCTGATTCTGTGATATCTCACTGTAGAAAATTTAAATTCCAGCAATAATCTTGGGGAGGCATCAATATTATTGACTAATGAAAGGACTGACTGCTAAAACTCCAAGTTCCAAAAAACGCAATGACTAATCAGTTGTCCAAAAAAAGCATTTCACTTTGCCCTCTTTGTGTAATGTAGGGTTTTTTTGTTTTTGTTTTTGTTTTTGTTTTTGTTTTGGTTTGGTTTGGTTTGGTTTTGGTTTTTTTATTTTAATTAAAAAAGATCTATAAGATGCTTCTGTCTTTTGGAGCATTTTCTTAGACAGTTCTATGGGAATCACATTCAGAGTTCCAGCTTGGTTCAGCTTTGTTTCTGAATCAAGCCGTAATTCCTAGTAGACAGTCAAGAATCCATAAGATTTCCATGGTATGGGTTTTGTGCAAAGCTCAGTCCATCAGTCATGTAACTTGTTAAGACCTGCAGGTGACATGAGCATAGCACTGCCTGGCTTGAAATCTTGGTATGAATTGGACTGCAGAGCCATTTGTAGCAGGACTGATTGATTATGCTCAGCAGCAGATACACAGAATTTAGGCATGTGAGGTTTTAGGCTGGCTCCAGGTTCAAGCCTGAAAGATAAAGAAAAATAATTTTACGTTTTAGGTATTACAGTGACTGGTAGAAGTGCAAGAGTAAGGCTAAAACTCCACTTGTAGGAGAGAGGAGGATATAGCTCGGTCAAGATTTAGGTAATGATTACCTAAAGATAAAGATAAGATAAAGATTTACTGAAAAGTAAAGTTATGTTTCTATGGGATCACACACCAAAAAAATCTCTTATCAGCAAAAACTATGATCAATAAGCAATGTCTACGCTACTTTCCAACAACAACAGCACTTCTGTCATTTCTCATCCACGTAGGAAAATACTTTCAAAATGATAAAGTTGCCTGTATGGGTTACCTCGTGGAAATCAACACACCATTATGATTTGTGTTAATATTTGCTTTATTTCTCATTCAAACAGGCATTTTTTGAAAATGTGGCATAAATTGACTCAAATCAACAGTGTGTTTGATGAGTTGTTTTGTTTCAGATAAGTCTCTTGATAACTTCTGTAAGTCTGGAAATCCCATATTTGAAATACCTGTTTTAAAGCTGTTGATGGGTTGTACTCATCACTGTTTGCTTCCAGATTCTTTGACTTCACACTGTTGTGAAGGGAGTTAATGCTTGGTGGTACTTGAACTGAGAAAAGATTTCATACACTTAGCCAGTATTCCTAGCAAAATTCAGAGATTTGAGTCTATCCTTAAGCATTCTTTGAGAATATTTCCTGCAATCTCAGGTCAAATCTATCCATACCCACTCCCTTCTGATCTCAAATGCCACTTGCAAGCTCTTCCAGGTTTACGTGCCAAGACTACTGAATTCTGACATCCTCTGAATCCCATTTAGAGAAGCTCCAGGACTAAGGAACCTGCAACCATAATTATTTTAGCCCACACAATCATGGTAGATTTATGAAATGGTTGTAGAACTGTGAAACATTCTGAAAAAGACATAGTTACACTACTTCATAGAGCTGAGCATAAGCAGGGAGTAGTTCTGCTATTTGAGTAAACAACAGAGCTTAGTGTTTATTTAGCATTTTATTCCATGCAAATTGCTTCAATAATTTTGAAAAATAAAGGAAAAGCTACTTCTTCTGAATTGCCAGAAATTTTCTCATGTACGCGCACACAGTATGCATACGTTCATATTCTGTTGACATTGCTTCACATTTCCACAATCCACAGTGGAATAAAATTCAAGATATTCATTTTGTCTCACTTCTACCACACAATCTTAAAAAAACCCTCAAAGTTACTGTTATTAAACGTTAGATCCAATTTAACATTTACTCTGAAACATTTATAGCAGCAAAGAGTTTTTTCTCTTCATTTATGCAACATTTTGCCTAATGAGCTAAAACTTACTCATTCATTTTATTCTACTGAATGAAGATATTCATATGCAAGATTCATTTTGTTAAAAGGGTAAGCCTGGTAACCAAGACTCACTGAGCCAGAAACTAAAGGCTTTGTGCGTAGCAGTATAAAATTTAGCATTCATTAAATGGATGTATGGCCAAAGCAGGTTACCTGTCTCACAGATGGCAAAGTGATGAAACGGGATAAATGGAGGCAAGGTGCTGGATATTTTACATCTTTTTATATTTTCTTTTCTAAATTCCTGACCATAGCACAGGATGTATATTGAGTGGTTACCACAAAAGCTGTCATTTTCTGTTTTAAAATTCTCTCCAGCACTTGCTAAAATCATGAGGAGGCACATAGACCAAAAAAAAGTGAAGGCCCAGAGCAAATGGCTTTAATAGAAGACTCCATCAATTTATGCTACTAGAATAGAAACAGAAGAGTTGCCTTCACAACATCAAATTACCATCTTTGAACAGTGAGGACGAAGAGCAGATAAGAAAGGGCCAGTATCTGGAACGTGAGTCAAGAAATGCATATTAGAAATAAATAAAGTGCACCTTGAAAGTTGATCATCTGTTGAAACAAATGTCAAGGAGAGTTGGCTTCCTCCTTGCTTGATACCACGATCGTTCAGAAGGGGTGCTGCTCAGAGGGGTGCTGAGAGGCAACCTGCTGCACCCACACTACTGAGAGCACACCGGCCATCTCTATGAGCACACCTCAGCACCCTGATACCGCGGGGTAGACTCAAAACAGAGACAGAGCAGGTACAAGCCTGCTGGTCAATAAAGCAACATATCCTTCATGAAGCACAAGCTATTCATCCCAGTACAGCAAATATAAATAAAATAATCTGATATTCAGAGGTCAGGCAGCAGAGCCTCCTGAAAGACCCAGTGCACAGTCAAGATCTGGCATATGCGAGCTCCTTCAGAGAAGTATACCCTGAAGCACAGTTAAGTATTTCCATGATCCAGCACTTTTTTAATGGAGTATTTGTGATGCTCCATAAGCTACAGCTAAGCAGCAGAAGTGTATACAGATTTCACAGACTGCGGAACAGTTGAGTAGTTGCCCAAAGTCACAGATGTCAAAACAAAGAATTTACAAGAAAACAGTCTAATCCCAGTGTGGAAAAGTCAAGCCTGAAAACCACAATGTCCTGATTATAATACAGAATCACTAAACATGCAGAAGGAATGAACAAGTTGGTTCCTTGGGACTCATCTGCTGAGGCTTTCCTTCTGGATGAATTTCTGCTCAATTCATTCTGCTCCATAGACTAGTTAAGTGGGAGCCAGCATATTGCCAGGGAAAGCCTGACTATGCAGAGATTTGATCATTATTATTTTTATCAGATGATGGAAAATTAAGAGCTTGAGGATGCTGTGCCAGATACATAAGGAGTAGAAGTTTGCTATAGTTGCTGACTTGGGGAGGTAAGACTTAGATAAATAGAAGTCTGAAGTGAGGACTTATTTAATTAATGAGTGTGAAAAATGCAAAGGAGACTGATATTCAACTTTGTCTTTGCTGCTGTTTGCTTCTTTGTAAAGACAAAAGACCCAAAACAAAAATCCTGGTCCTAGTCTAATAGGACCTTGTTCTAGGTATTTTCCTGTGGTTTCAAGGAAAGACCTAAATCCAAACAAATGCCATTAATTTTTCTAAGAAATGCATTATAAATCTCAAACAATTTGTGGGTTGGATCCTTACGCAGTGTTTGCTTAAAGTGTTCTAGGATCCTCAGGAAACAAACAGCAGGGAAACACCATATTACTCTTCACTCTCATTTTAGCAATATTTAATCTTGTATTCATTCTGTGGTATTTATAATATATATCCCCTGATGCTCTATTGTTAAATATTCATCTCAATTGAATATTTCTTCCTTACATAAGTAATTGATCATTTTTTAACAGTACCGTATTTAGTTCAGAGAAATTAAAAATATCAAGTTAAAAATATCAAAGTGATTTATGTGATTGAATTCTTCACCATATTCAAGCCCTACTAGAGGGGCAAATTTGATTGTCTTTCTTTTTCATTGCTGTGAAAGTAGGTGTTTCATCTGATTGGAAGTTTTTACTGAGTAGTAGCACTTCATCTAGAGCTTACCAAACTTTGAACTGAAGTATTCCAACCTACACTCAGAACATCACATGGACCACAATGCTGTGTAATCACCTACATTTTAATTCAGGAAAATTCATTTTTGTATTCCTCATTGTTCCATGGGCAATATTACCCTGGCCTGCTACTTCTGTTAGGGAACCAGTGCTGCAAATGGTTTTCCATTCAGATAGTGCATCCCCATGCTGGTCATTTGCTCTCCTTTCCTTGTTCCTTTTAATGTGTATTTTCCTTGCATTTTTTTCCCAACAAATACTAATCCAGCAAAGACCTAGACAGCAGCATCTGTATGTTGGCCAAATAAAATTCCCGAGGTGCTCTTCAAATACCTCCCCCACTCTTTTTTCCCTCTTGCTGAATATGATGTACTTAAGATTAAAGTGTGATTTTTTTTTCTTTGAAGAGGAGATGAATGTGTTTTCCTACTTTACTAATTACAACATGATATATGAGGCAGAAAGCCTTGCAAGCAGTAGCACAGCATGCAAGTGCAGATGAATAATAATTAGGCTTACATGTTTTAGAAATTAAAATTTTTATTAGAAGGCTGTTATTTCAAAGTTTTAGTGCTGTGTGTAAGTGCAGTTGATGTAAGTGGGCTTTTTTTTAATCCAATCAACCCAGTCCTGCTTATGATGTAGAGGCCTCAACTAACTCTCAGTAAATTCAAAGACTTCCACTGACTTCAAAGGGACTTGACTCAAGCCCTAGAAAAAGGATTTGTAAAAGTGATTAGTGTCAGGGCTTTGTTTTAGAAGTAAATTGTAACTAACCACAAAAAATGGTCTTATGATAAAGATTTAATATGCATCTGGGAATAAGAATTTCTCCTTCAGTTATCGTAAGACACCCATGACTAAGGGAGAAAGTTGTATTGTTTCTTCCAAGCAGAACTTTTCTTCAACTTTGATAAATCTGTACCATCTTTTAGAGACACAACAGCGTGATAGATCTGTACTTCTGATACCAAAAATGCGTATCTCCACAGTCATACCGGGAGTGAAGCCCTAGAAAGATGATGAGCCATGTATCTCTTCCCTTGCTCACCCACCCTTAAAAAATACACTGAGTGTTGCTGTCCCCAGTTGAAAGCCCTATAACAAATTTCCTCTTTTTCCACAGCCCAGTATTTCCACAAACTATGAAGTTTCACAGTGTGGCAAAAGGTTGACTGCAGTAACCAGGAGGACTGGATACTCCTTGTCTGACTGCATCAATCCAAGTCACCCTCCTGGCTTAGCACTGCTAATTTTCTGAATGAGTTACTTTAATTAGAGTTGCCCACTCCTTACTTCAGAATACCCTCACCACATCTGCTATGGTTGTTGTTTCACTTACTCCCCCCCCCACTCTGCATCTCAGGCCTCTTTTTTTACTTAATCCCCATATCCCTCACCCAGATCTGTACCCACAGGGAAAAATAAAGGTCTCAATAAAGATTTCAAAGTCCACCAATACTGAATTGCAGGACTGGGCACTCCAATATTCTTGCTCTAAAGCCCATCAATATGGGTATATAAACTTGGTAGCCCGAAGAGAGAACTCCTTCAAGTCTTCTATACCAGCCAAAACCAAGCTTAAACTAAGGAGGTCAGGCACTGGGAGCCGGTGAGGGGCACAACACAGGGTTCACCCAGAGCTCTGCAGACTGCACTGAATTCTTGATTGTGGCACAGCGTTACGAGCATCCACTCTAGATTAAAACTGGTGGTACAGGTAGAGCAATGTATGAAAAAGCATCATTTTAACATGTGCTTTATCATGTGAGCATTTCTGAGTATTTGGCACTAGCATTAGCCTTCATGCAGTTTATGTGTTAAAAACAATATAGAGAGAAGAAAGAAAAGAAATTACATACATGATAAAGATATGCTTAAACTACTATGCTCAAGTTCCAGTTCAAGCCTCCTCAAATTCCTGTATGTGTCACCTTGGGATTTTGGCTAAGCTTGCAAGGGTCCAGAAATGACAGCACGGGGAGCCAACCAGAGACCTGCAAGTGAGCTCACAACACTGAAAATGCTTTTGCTGTAAAATCAGATTACTGTAACAGCTCTCAAATGCATTTCTTTCAGATGTCTCCAGAAACAGCATGACACTGACAAGTATGCTGACATGCAAGAGCTTTCTACCCAGCACCCCCTCAAAAGAGATGTTTAACTCTGTTGGGAATCGAGCGCTTCTCCATATCTGTTTGCAGTAGGTTAACTATTGATTTTAACTGCTTAAAGTTTAACAGAGCTTTTAGTGAATTTCATATTGATCTATTAAATTTAATCGTTATTGATTTTATGGGTTCTGTTAAACCAATTCTACGTTGACCAGCTGTTCCAGTCAATACCTGTACACTACTTCCAATTAACCCACTTCATGGAAAAATATCCATGGAACATCTGGCAGGATATTAATTTTGCTAGTCCTTGTCTTCACTGTTTATGCAACTGACCAAATCAATTTTTAAAACAATGTAACACAGATGCAAACATATCATTGAAATTCAGAAAGAGTCTCCTGGTATTAACTGCTTAAGGTTGCTCTAAACATACAGAGCAATGCAAACATCAATAATCTATTACCTCATTCCTGGTTTCATTTTCTCAAAAGATTATGGTGTACACATTCATTTGTGCTGCATTGTGAATTCTTCATAAAAACAGTTCTGAGCTAACCAAAAGGTATTAAAAAGATGTTGTTACACATTGCAGCAGCTCTGCCAGTAAGAGGAAAGGGAAGATTTGCTCACTGCATAAAATATCTGCATGGCATGAGGGAAGGGAATCTTAATTTAAAGAACAGAATTGGTTGTTTATTTATTTATTTCAAGATACCACAATGCTCTGCTGTTTTTCATAGAAATTATTGTCCTTTATTACAAAGATGGAAAAAAAACCACCCTTTTCTGTCATTCAGGACCACACTAGTACTGTCAAAGATATTTCTTACGGTTCACTTCAGCCAATGGAAGTGTGGCCTGCCAGATCCACATCAAGCTTATCACAGCTGGTACAAATCATTCCTGTCCATCACTGTTGCAATAAACCTCAGTCATCCCCTGAAATCAAGGGAGGATGCTTTAATCATTTTACTGACTTTTGCTGGTGTTCTGGCACTGCAGAAATACTAAGAAAAGGAAAAGTTCCACAACTAGGTCAACTGCGTTGTTGGCATAATAAATCAGTTTGTTTAAAGCCTTGTATTACTCTGCTTTGCAGTTTTTGAAAGTGATAATGGTACGTACTTCAAACTTCAGCATTTAAAAGCAATTCCTTCCTATTTTTCTCATTTTCTTCTGCCAGATCATACACGTTTTGAGTACCATAATGTAAACCCCACAGTCTGCTTCATAATTGGATAATATTATGTATTCAGATAAGTTACCTGGACAATAGTATAGCAGACAAAATCTAACGTAGGTTTTAGCAGCCAGCTTCCAGGAGGTTATTGTAGTCGCAGGTACAGTGGGTGATGCATTTAATTCAGTTTGTACACTCTGGGTTGGCCAACACAATTTATCTATTCAAGTTTTGGGAATGATGGTTTCTCCACATGAGTAAAACAAATCCAATTTTGTACCTATAACACATTCTGCAAGTGAAAGAGATGTGGATTTTGATTAGAAATCTAGAGGCAAGCTTTACCCTACTTAAAATACTGTTAGAAAACATATTTGTGTAAGTCACATGGAAAAGTCCATACTACCTATCTAAAAAAATGTACCATGGAATACCCATTTCTTCAGTGAGTCAAGGAGAGCAGGAAATGTGGAACCAAAGATTCACAGAGTGGACAGTAAATCCCAAAAACACTGATTTAGCAAAGGGAAAAAATTCTCCCCTCTCCTGTTTCTTTTAAAATATATTTTACTAGGGTTTTTATGACAAATACATTCCAGTAAATCAATTTTGCCTCATTTTCATACTAAGAAAACAAGCACTAGTGAAGAAAACTTCCCTACTTAAAGGCCTGCTTTAATCTTCTAAAAGTGTGATTAGGCATAAATTTTCTCTTGTTACTCATCTATGGTTTATGTACATTTTATGATACTTATTCTGCAGCTGCCTTTTACACCTATTGTGTTGCAATTTTTATGTTCATTTAATCAAGAGCTGAAGTGAACTAAACAAAAAAACTGAATGTTCCCACCCACTTCTCCCCCCCCCAGCTTTTCTTTATAGAGGGATGTTGCCCGTACTGCGCAGATCAGAAAGCCTAGATTAAAAAAAAAAAAAAAAAAAAGGCAGAAATACAGATCATCCAAAGCTCAGTCTCTCTCTTTCTCTTTCTTTTTTTTTTTTTTTTTTTTAATGGCTTTCATCTTGAACTACAACATCAGAAGTATTTCTTCACTTCTTGTATTTCTCCTCAAGGAATGAGTGCAGGTTTGTCCACAGCTCAGAAACTATCCCCTCCATGTACCCCAGACCACAGAAACTGCTTTTCTAAAAAGGATTACTGCATTCCATGGCAGTTACAGTATGCAGCAAAGCATCACTACATTCACTGCTGCTGAGGTAGGCCATGTTATCACTGCAGCACAACCTACTGTATTCACGATGTTTCTTCCAGTTTGATTTTCACAATTTTACAATTAAAACATTCATTTTGTTAAGTGTATGGAGATCTATCTTAAATATTCCTAACTAAATGATCAAGTTAGAAGTAAAGGGCCCAAATACGTTCTTCTGATTATCAGGGGAAAACAAAGCACAAAAGTATTGTCCAACATGGAAAAAAAATGGCCAATTTCTTTTCTTGGTAGGGCTTTGCTATGAAAGAAGCTGATTATATGTGAATTAGAAGATCTCTGATTGGAACTAGGTGTGAAGGATGTGAACACAGACTTGAGTATTACAAACATGGCAGTCTACGTACGCTTTTCTCAAAGACGAAGCTACAAAAGCTCATGATGCTTGTGTTTTATTTCTTTTTTTTTTTTTCTTTTTAATTTGTTTAACAAAAGATTCCTCACTCTTTGCTGCATATCAAGAAGCTACTGGAAGATGAGAGGCCACAGAAGTTTGGAGAAAGGCTCCAGAGAACTTTCTATGATAAATTTCCAGTTCCACGCTCAAACCTTCTTAGGTAACAACCACAAGGCCACAGTAAATGCATGAGATAGATAAAGGATGTGCAGTTGATGTATAAATAAGGCACAGGAAAATTTTAATCCAGGCTGAGACTAACTCCCCTTTCAAGAACAAAAAAGAGCATTGGAGAACTCACTGACAAGCTTTTGCAAACGAATTATTCAATTAACAGACTCTCTTATCACCTTCTTCTATAGTTGGATGAAATACTTGAATATGTGTTGACAGATAGGTATTCCTTGATTATTTTTTATTTTTAAGCAAATGTGACAATAAGCTCATGCCCCCCTTTCTACCCTCTGACAATACCCCACCTCTTCTATCATAAAAATAATCACGTACTGCTTGATTTAATGATATGACCGATTCCAGGAATCAAAGCTGTTTGTTCAGAACTGAGACAAGATCAGAAGTATTTTCTCTTGCTGTCCAAGTTGTAAAGGATTTTAAAGACAACCAGATGGAAGATCAGGCATATAAATCAAGTGATCTTTGGCCTATTTCAGAAAACAGTGACTCAATCTATCATACAGAACTCTCCAGATTATTTATTGGGATGCTTGTAAGCTAGCAAAAACATCACTGTGCTTCTAATTGCATTAGACTCAATTAAAAGGAAGTTCCAGGTTGCTCAAGTTAAAGGAAGTTGTAGTCTGCTCTGCAGTTAGCTACCATGAACTGTAAAATAAAAATATGTGCTTACATCTATCTCTCAAGAGAAGAGATAAAATGCTATAATAACTATTAAAGCTGATTATCTTCCTCTTTAAGGAGACACTGCTTAGCAAATGCAGCTGATATGCTCATTACTTGATGTGATTTCCCTCCCTGTCATAGCTGCATCATCTACCAGGAGAAGCTGAACTCAAGAAAACCTTGCTAAAAGGTACAGCTTGCTCCTGCAGTCTGACACCATCCCTGATATCCATCCATGGTTCCCCACGGCTCTGTCGCACTCTCTCTTTCTGGCTAACAGAAAAGGACCTGGAGGTGCTGGTTGACAGCTGACTCAATTTGAGCCAGCACTGTGCCCAGGTGTCCAAGCAGGCCAACGGCATCCTGGCCTGCAGCAGAAATAGTCTTGGCAGCAGGACTAGGGAGGTGATCATTCCCTTATCCACTGTCAGACTGCATTCAGTCTGGGGCCCCACTCTGTAAGAAGGATATTACATTGCTCAAGTGTTTGCAGACAAGAGTGACAAAGCTGGTACAAGGACTAGAAAATAAGTCATGGGAAGCAGATGAAGGAAGTGGGGCTGTTTAGTCTGGAGAAAAGGCATCTGAGAAGAGACCCCATTGCTCTCTACAACCGCCTGAAAGGAGGCTGCAGCAAGGTGGGTGTTCATCTCTTTTCCCAGATGACAAGTGACAGACATGAGACAACAGCCTCAAGCTGCACCAGGAGATGTTTAGATTGGGCATCAGGAAGAATCCCCTCACAGAGAGAGCAATCAGGCATTGGACCAGGCTGCCCAGGGAAGTAGTAGAGTACTTCCATCCTTGGAAGTATTCAAGAGATGTGTGGACTTTGCACTAAGGGACATGGTTTAGTGATGGAATTTGGTAGGTCAGTTTGACAGCTGGACTCAGTGATCTTGAAGGTCTTTTCCAATCTAAATGATTCTTTAGTTATATGCAAAAGACAGGTACCATAGAACCACGAGACCATGGCCGTGAGACCATGAGTTAGACATCAAGTAGCCAGTAATAAGCAAAAGAAATACTTTATCACAGAATCACAGAATCACAGAATCACCCGGGTTGGAAGGGACCTCAAGGATCATGTAGTTCCAACCCCCCTGCCTGGCAGGGCCACCAAACATACACACTTTATCTTCCAGAAAAGAGAAAAATTCTCAGACCTTATGGACAACTGTTTAAATCCTACTCCCCTCTCCTCAAAGAAGCCAGAGGAAGATTAAATTTTTTATTTTTTCAGTAAGAAAATCCACAGAGGGGAAAAGACAAGCATAAATATTGCCTGCAAATCCCCAGCATGCTGGGAGTTGCTACTGGGATTGTGAGCAGCTCATCAAATAAACTGAGTCATCCTCTCTAGACACTGTTACCTAATTCAGCTGCATGATTTGACCTTGGAGTTCAGAAAATACACTGGAAAATGAAAAATCTCTGAGAACCCATAAACCTAAGAGAAAACTTCTGAGACATCTGAAGAGAAATTGGAGAAGAAAGGTTAACTTGTGGGTCTCCTGTGTTTGCAAGCTGTTGCCATTACAAACTTTTCACTTCACTTATGACTGTGCATTTTCTGATATGCAACGTATGCTTTGATGGTGAAAAGCACTATGTCCTAAATGCACTCCCATTGCCTGCAAGCAGCAAAACCTGACTCAGCAATAGGAGGTATATATATAATAGGAGGTATAGGAAAGGAGGGCAGAGTGTGGGAGGGTTGAAAGGGCTGAGCACATGATGCGCAATAACAAAGGAGAGATTCAAACCATTTATCTGCAATCTGAAAATGCTCCTCTCAGCATGAAAGATTTATTCCTTAATTCGATTTACAAAACTGTTAATTCTCCACATAACTTAAACTGGAGGTTTGCTTTTTTAACACCTGAAATACACAAACACCCATTTTGGCAAATCCACATTCATTCCTACTCAACACAAAGCTTCAATCTCACTTATCTTATTCTCTACTCTTTATTCTACTTCTCCTCTTTCCTTCAGTCAAAAGTCAATAGGGTTCAGTTGAAAGGGAGCCTGTAACATCTCCAGTGCATTAGCATTTTGTGAGGTAGAACTAAAGAATTCATATTCTGCCCTGCTATACACAGTTGTGACTACACAGACCTAAAATGCCATGTTATCTAACAAGAAGTTTCAAACCTAAGTAAAACAAAAAGCCAGAGAGTTAGTTTTTCACAGTGGGATGAAAAGATGGCAGAACAATATTATATATCGTCCAGTATACATATTGCCTTTTGCTTTAAAGCTACACAGGCCAGGACTACACAGGACTAATGTGTTTTCAGAAGAGCATTCATAGAGTTATACCTCAAGTCTAGGAGAATTTTGCATCAACCAGCCAACAGTTCATTGTTTATATGAGAGCACAACCCACCTGGTTTGGACTAGCTTTTTGTTACACAAACCTTCCAAGCACAGAAGTAACGTTGGAATAGTGTCCGGAATTCTACGAATAACTTATGCAAAAATCTATTAAGCAACTCATCTGTTAGTGTACTTCATAAATGGTTCCTAACTTTAAGGCTGTTACATACATTTAAATGCCAGTATTCAGCTTCATATTTTTACCTGTATATTTTTCTTCTGTAACAGGTTATTTCTGTCTATTACTCTTTCAGAACTTGTATATCTACCTCAAAATATTATTAAAATATACAGCATGCATCACTAAAGCAGAACCAGGAAACATGAAGTTATATTTACTTCGTTATCCTTTTCCTTAAAATCTAACAGTCAGATCATAATGAACAACAGACAAAAATAATTGTGAGGAGAATTATTACCTTGTGAAGGATTGAATACCAACAATAAGCTGAATCCTATTCTGATGGGTAGTTGGTGTGCTGAGAAAGCCATAGTAGCACTTCCATCCAACTAATGCAACCATCAACACCTACCATCAAACCTACAGAGCTAAGAAGGTACAGAGAACACTATCAGCATTTATAATACTCTCCCAGGCATGTACATTTTATTGGAGCTCAGAGGATGGTCAAATGTGATCTATTAAGTAGACTGTCTACAATAAAACCCCATTAAACTACTTCAGGAGTTGCTATGGGGCACGTCCATCACTTAATGGACCCTCGTTACAAGTGTTTCCAGAGTTCCCCATTGATCTGACTTTTATTAGTCTCTGCATACTCATAGAAAGAATATTTTAATTTCTTAAAGTGTTACGAATTCAAACACTTAATTCAATGCTCAACAAAGCTTGGGGCTTACAGAAAGACAAAAACCCAAGACAGGTTTCCTGTATTATTCAGTAAAACCTTCTGGAGGAAGACTGGGTTTTCGGTTGTCCTCTTAAAGGGCAGGTATGACTTAGTCCTCTTTAAATTACTCTAAATAGATGAGGGTCTTGAGTCTGACCTTGAGCTTCTGCAATAACAGCAATTATGCAGTCTCTCCTGATGACTTGTTCATTGTCAATTTTGCTTTGTAATGGAAAGTTTTCCCTCATATCAAAGTTGCATTTTCCCTCTCTGCTTGACGCCTTTGGCCTCTTATCTTCCTCTGTGGATTAATCATCCATGACTGTGACATACTTAATGTAGAAATTATATCTCCCTTGATCATCTTTTTTTCTTGACTGGACATGCCCAGCTCTGATTTTCCCCTGTACATTCTTATTTTCCAGATCATTTACCAATTGCTTTACTAACTCTAAATTTTCTTCAATTTGTCTGTCCTTTGAAAAATGTGGCACCCATAATCAAGTGAGGAACTCTGTGAGGGCAATTGGTTCTTATTTGTAAAAGTGACAGAGTGGCCTAACAACTCTAGCTCTTCATATAATGGTAATGTACTATTTACATGTTGCTTTTGATCCATCATTTCTCAAACATCTTTTTACTGTACACCTAATGCCCAATCAAAACTCAAATCAAATGTACACTGCAGGTAGTGTAGGAGGCGATGCAACAGGTAGAAGGTGTCAGAGCAACTGGTTGTCAGGGTTGTATTCTGAAGAGAGCACAGTTTCCCTATCTTACAGATTAACTGAAAGGTGATGGAAAAAAAGACAGTTCACTAAGAACTAGGGAAGTGTGAGATATCTGCAAGCTGTAGCATGTAGGAAGGAAGTAGGAAAGAAAACTTAAGAAGAAAGGGAAAAGTCAAATGAACAGGCAGAATTTAAATAAATCTAAACCAAAACTCAAATTTGTTTGAATTTGATATGGGAAAAATTGTACAGGCTTATTAGGTTGAATTAGTCAATTACCTCTTCATCAGAACTTCCAGCAAAATGATCACATCACTGTTTGCCCATGTTATATATATATTGAAATATGTGCAATAGTTCCTCTGGAGTTCACGGCACAGGTGCTTGTAAAATAAACCTCAAGCATGGCATGGCAGATATTCATGTTTATTTTCGCTCAATTTCTGTATTATGTGTCTTCATACGATTGGTATTAAATCGCTGTCTTGTAAGTGCACCAAGGTTCTGAGAGCTGTAACCAAGAAAATTAAGGTTGTAAAGAATAAATAGAGATGCCTTTCCTATTCACAGGTCCTCCATGGTCTTCAAATTATGTTCTCAATGGGACTGAGCAAAATTTACAGCTGCAACTAAGTAAATAAATCTTGATAATGCACAGTGGAGCACAATCCAGCCTCACCTTTATTAGGAGAATAAAGCAATATTTTCCTCGTTAGTGAAGTGAGCAAATAGAAGCTTTAATGCGAAGCTCAACACTGAGATCAAGGAAAGAAGAGGGACCATACTAGCCTCCCATTTTTTAAAGTAAAAACACAGTTAAACATTCATTTTTACTTAATCTTACAATTTTAGCCCATATCTCAAACTACTTAACAATTAACAGTGTTCAAATAATTTTCCCAAAACATGTTAAATTCAATGTTGATTTGCGCTCTTTCTGAATTCAGTCCTCATCATCGTATCCAACTTTGTACTTCAGGAGGCTGCTGCTGAAATTGAGACACGGAGAATTTTTCTATATTTTTTCTTCCGCTTCGGTATATTTTAGAAGGGCAACCATGCATTTCTACTGCTATTTCAAGATATTTTTCATCTCATTTTTCATCAGGTCCTAGAATAGTTCAAAATCTTTTGCATAAATATCAACATCAAAATATTTTGCTGCAAGAGTTCTATCAAAAGTTACACTGACATGCTTAAGCAAATACAGTCACGTTTTGCTCTAATGCAGGATCAAATATGATAGACTTGCAGTCAAGGTATACTGCTTTTCTTCAGTCCTCAAAGTCCTTGATGTAAGAAAGCAAGTACTCTCCTCGGATGAGAGGCAAAAGGGTTGAGCTCCCAGGTCCCACTGCATTCCCAAGTGTAAGGGCTCCTTCAGAGTCCTAACACTAGCAATTTGGGGACTACCAGTACTGATTTATCTAAGAGACAGACAATTTGTGTAGTGTTTTTATTCCTCAGATGATGCTCTCTACAGTGACTTGAAAGGAGGTTGCAAGGAGCTGGGGTCTCCTCTCAAGTAACAGTGATAAGATGAAAGGGAACAGCCTGAAGTTGTGCCAGGGGAGGTTCATGTTGAATATTAAGATAAACTTCTCAGAAAGAGTTCAAGTGCCTGAACAGACTGACCATGGAGGTGGTAGAGACAATGTTCCTGAAGGTGTTCAAGAAATGTGTGAATGTGGCACTGAGGGACAAGGTTTAGTGGTCAACATTGCCGATGGGTGGATGGTTGGATGAGATGATCTGAGAGGTCTTTTCCAACCTTAATGATTCCATGATTCTGAGGAAGAGAGATCTTTATTTTTATTGCCTTTTCACCCTATGGGATGCTTAATGTATGTGTGAGCATCTGGGTGCTTTGCATGCTGGTCAGATGCGAGAATGTAGAGAATTGCACTTCACACCTTTCAGTTGCTCACAAACAAATTTAGGTGCTACGAGAAAAACTCACAGGAAGAGAGAGCAGGTGTGCTCAGCCCCACTGCCTCATGCAGTGTAGAGATACCCAAGTCAGCAAGAAGAAAACCAGTAAAAGGAGCTCCTTTACGCATGAAAGTTTATTGAAAATATTCTCTCCGTAGCATTCATGACAGTTTGCAACAAGCAAGGAATAGATTTAGACCTATGTTTTTATTTGAATTTGTTGTTGTGAATTATTTGTCATGACCAACTAATGTGCTGAAGGGAACTATCGTCTCATATAGTACTTTAGTGTCAGGCTAAAAGCTTCAGTCTAACTGTCTGTCATATTCCTTCCGAGCTCCTCTGCTAGCTTTTGGACATAACATCAATGTTTTACTGATATTTATTTAGACTTGACTGGAGACTAGACAGATTTTAAGAGACCATGCTCAGCATCCCATTTCACCTTATCAGTAATCATTCAAACATCACAGCGTGTACAACTGTAATTAAGACAACTGCTTTTGTGCGCCTTTGTTTTCTTTTAGGGACTATCTTTCTTCCCCCAGAAAGCTCTGCCTGTGCTGCACTTCACCAAGGCATTAAAGCCCAGTTTGGGCAACTTTGGCTCTCCATAGCCAGTGCCAGGGAGAGCTGTTAAAAGCAGCCCTCAGCTATGATCAAGACCACAAAAGAGCCGGAAGGAACAGAGTTGGAATATCTGGGTGAAGCAACTCAGCCAAATTTGGAAAGTTAGGAGTTGATAGCTCCTTTCAGAGCAGGTATTGGCACTGCCTCCAGTGGGCTGAGAACTGGGCCATAAATCAATGCGATGCTGAAACACGGAAGAGTAAGCAATGCGGACACTACTGATAAACTAACCAGTGGGGCTTTGATGGAGACTTATTACAGATCCTTATAACTGCTCTTTGAATCTTCCTGTTTCAGTTACATCATCATGCATAAAGGACATATTCTTTATAGAGTACTGGAACTGTCATAATAATTTAGATGAAAATATGGTGCGAGGTCTGTTAAGCAGTTGGTAGTGAGTGTGAGTCATTTACTACGCATTCCTCTCCCTACGAGGGTACAATAATAAATGTTCTGCATTGGAGTATTTGGCATGTACAATTATGCTGTTTACTCAGGTTTGCTCTGTCTTTCAGTTGCAACTGTTAGTCAATGTTTTTCTGACAGCTTCTGCAGTACATTTGCCTTTCTCTCTCTTAAAACTGCTGTTTTCAGGCTTCCTTCAGATATTCTGCTATGGATTTTTAAAGATGTGTAGGGATCCAGCCCCCAGCATAGTCAGTGAGGAGAACTGCATGCCTCACTTTCTTAAGCCTCACTTTCTTAACCTTGAAAAATCCCACTCATCTTTCAAGTAAGGTCAGGAGGAAAAGGTGAAAACAGATGCACCTTCAGGCCATAATCTTGCAAGTATTTATGTAAACAATTTGAATCAGGCGTGTGCAGAAGCATTTGCACTATGTGGATTTAAATGGAGATTTTATTTATTAAAAAAAAACATTGAAAACCATAGATGTTTATATATGCAATGAAATGCCATTTTGAAGGAACATTTTAATACACTAGTGTGTCTGGGTTTACTAGATATTTAGCAATTGAAAAAGCCAAACTTTTTAGCTTCGGTATAGCTTTGGATTAGCAAGCAGGTTCTGCATACACAATGTGTTTTATATACCATGAACGCTTTCCTGTTTATTAATCCAGCATGCAAGGCTTTCATTTCTTACTGAGGCCCATCTTTTTATTTCTTACAGGTTTTAAAATCTGTTGTGTTGGCACTTTACTTCTTGGAGACCACTGGTGTCATTTTCTCCAAATTGTTAGCGTAAACAGTCTGTAACTCGAGTAAGCCAAATGTGGGTGTATTAATCTTCC
This sequence comes from Lagopus leucura, assembly GCF_019238085.1. Lineage (NCBI taxonomy): Eukaryota > Metazoa > Chordata > Aves > Galliformes > Phasianidae > Lagopus > Lagopus leucura. The sequence goes on from NW_024962263.1 coordinate 28,589,536, forward strand.
TAGTGCCAGCTAAGCAAGCCTGGCAAGGCACAGTTTAATTCTGTTATCAGAAAAGTAGTAAATAATCTTTTTTTCATTCCTTTTTTTCTTCCTTTCTTTTTTTCTTTTTTCTTTTTTTTTAGCACAGCAACACCCGGATCCATGTAAGTATATTTGGTTCTTGTAAGTTAAAAGATGAATGGAAGATTAAGGAAATTATTTTTATAAAAATCACATACAGGAGCAAGGATGAATAAATAACAGAGGAAAAGAACAGCACGGTCTATTTTACATACTAGTCAAAAAAAAGGAGGCTGTCATATTCAAGCATATGGTATCATCAGCATGAATTAAAGGCTGGCTCCATTACATCATAGAGAATTACACGTGACTTAGTGAGTGCTTTACAAGATTAACAAGCTAAAACTGTTAGATGTGATTAGAGGTATCTGCCACTCTCCTTATGGAGAATTCTGCCTTGCAGCCACTGTGTCAGTATCAGCATGCAGTTGTGCTGCGAGGTGTCCTCCTGCACTTCAACCATGGAGAAGCCCAGGTCAAACTTCCATGGGATGCTTAAGCCTGACTCTAAGGACTCAGTACATAGCTTAAGTCTCAAGGCTTGGTTTGTGTTAGCAGAATGCGTGGTGGCAGATTTCCCACTCCTTGCACTGATTGTCAGGAGCTGTTATTTCCGCAGCAATGTTCCCCCTTTCCCGGCAGGCCACAGATAGAGCTTGCTGGGTTTCTGGATCTGAATAGATGGCATGAAGATGCAGGAGGGCAGGAAGCAGGGTGATGCCAAAGGAAGAATCCAAAGTCTCTTGGCAGTTGCATGCTTCAAGCAAAAACACGAAGCCCCTTGAACAGCTATCAGTGTCACATTTGTAAGGACATTGCTGGGGTCTCAGGAAAACGCATGGACAGCTCAGTACAGACAGCATTCAAAACATCCCGGGAGAATTTCAGCCCCCTGTATCTGATTTCATGGTCTCTCCTAGAAGTGTAGACACCTCTCCTTGTGTTTATAACTGAGCTCCAAGGAGAAGATCCCATCATGGGCCTGTTTCTACACAGCTCATATATAATCTAAACCTTGGTGCAATTATTAAGGAAAGCTTTGTAATTATGAGCTTTACAATCATACTTCATGGTTGATGTGCCTTATGATCATACTCCATTCCTCAATGCTTAGCTGAGAAGTGCAAGCTCCCCACCGTCTAAGCATGGGTTACTAGAGAAAGGGCAGCCTAACATAGCACCAACTTCAGCCTAATAAAAATGCCATGGATCAATTCACCTGCAGGTTTCAGTATGATCCCAGATAAATCACTTAGATTCCAAGCTCTTGAAAGCCAACCCCTCGTCATTCTCTTGATGTGAACAGAGAGAAACGGGTTGCACAGTACCTTGCTATCCTCAAAGTTTTAGTTTTTACAGCTATCAAAGGGGTTTGGAGACAGACAGCGCCCTGAATTTTTGTAATATGTTCTCCTTGACAGGAGATGATAAAATTCCTCAGGAAAATAGGTTGAGTAATACATCCCAGAAGCTTTTCACACAAAAATAATTTACTACTACTCAGACACACAGAGTCTTCTATTCAAGAAAGACTGAAATCTTTTTTTTCTCTCTCTTTTTTTTTTTCCCCAAATCTGTGGTTCCTAATGGAACCAAATCCAGCTCCTTCCTTCTAGATTTGGACAGCCAGCTTAAACATATGCTCTCTCCTTCACACAAGCAGCAGACAATGCCATAGCTGCAGCTTTTCCCTAGGCAATGGAGCAGCAGAGGGGGAGACTGGGAGGGACATAGCTGAATCATTTTCGGCTTTGTGCAGATACATAAACATGCTTTCAAATCTTTGCAGTAAAATTTACTGTTGCTGCAAAGATGTTTGCTGGTAAAAGAAAGTATTGCCTTCTCATGCTTGAAATCAATAATTAACACTAGGTTTTCTCTGGCATTCTTAAAATGAACAAAAATAATCCTACATACACAAACAACTATGAGCTGTCAATCACAGCCCATCTCTACTTGTTCTAGAAGTGGACAAGGCCAAAATATGGGACAAGAGCCAGGAAGAAGAAGAATACTGCAGGAAGCTTTAATGCTTACTGTAACCACAGCCTGAAGCATCAGCATTTCAGATATCAATAATTTACAGGAATAGATAACGACAAGAGCTTGGTTCAACTTCTCATATGCCCCACACAAGAAATAAACTGACTTAGGTAACCGGAGATACAATGCAGTGAGTCCTGAAATACCAAATTCTGTAAATTTGGGTGTAGGACTATTTCTGATGCTGCTGACAGATGTGAAGCTTGGACCCTGGTTTGTTGATGGAAAGGAGAACCTTGCCATTTCAAGAGGCTCTTTGATGAGGCTTTTTATAGTATATCTAAATAGGCTTTAAGTACTATACCAAATCATCAGCTTAGTCTTCACAGAGGAAAAAATTCACGTTGCCCATTCACAAAAATTTAGACAACTCTGAGATGTCAGGCAGCAAATGATAAGCAGGCACAACATTACTGCCTCACTGAAATAAAAGGCATTTCATCATTGGATCTGGTGAGACTAAAATCATATGACAGCAAGACAAAAAGGCACTGGAACATGTCACCTAGTTTTGTGGCTGCTGCCTGGAGACTTTGAAGGTGAGACTGGGTAAGGCCCTGGGCACCCTGATCTAGCTGTGGCCTCCCTGTTCACGGCAGGGGAGTTGGACTAGATGACCTCTAAAGATCCCTTCCAACTCTAAGGATTCTATGATTCTATTAAACAAAAGGAGGAGGGTCTGCAGGTGATTTAAGGAAGTCTACACCATTCTTCTTAAGTGAAGAAATAAAACCTTTTTTAAAACTGAGAAATTTTAACATTGAGACAGAAGTACAGTAGCAGAAAGCTAATGTAATTGCCTTTTCCCACAATGGCAATGTATTTTTAAATATCTTCAATTCTTTTCCTTTTAAATAAAATACAATGAAATAATAGAACAAGAGCAGAACGCTATCAAATTCTAACAAAACCAGCTACTTTAATCCACAGGTGACAGAACCAATACCACCTTCATGCTTTATTGAAATATGTTATAGATGGGCTCATTTTCTTTATTCCCTCTGCTTCAGGACACTAGTTAAGACTGAGTAGGAACAGCACACTACAGAGCACGTTGGTACTGGGCAAAGGAAAGTAATTAGAACATGCAAGAAGGTGAATGATCAGTAATCACAGAATGGCTTAAGTTGGAAGGGACTTAAAGATCAGCTAGTTATATGTATAATGCCTTTCTTATCCACATCGGACACAAGCAGTGCTTTTTACTAATCTGCTAATTTCTATGTTTTCATTACTTTGAATCAAACTTGTATTTAACTCCCAGCTCTCTTTTCTATTGACTTCCATGGCATTCTGTTCAAGCTCACAGTATTGCCATTACCTTTGGTTTTCATGACTTCTGAATGTTAGCTGTCAAAATCTGTCTACAGTTGTAACAGCTGGAAGATCTTTTGGAACTGAAGCAGACATTTGCATGCACTCTTAAGAGTACTGGAGATTTATGAAACACAAACAACATCATTAGGCATAATACACTCTAAGTTATTAACACAATGCCTTTTGTGAAAGAAACCCTGTCTAAACTAATCTGTTACGTCCATGAGATGTTGCAGATCTAAGCTGGGGTGCACAAGGAAGCAGGAGCTGTGGGCTCAGACACACACACTCCTTTGGAGCTGACTGTCTATGCACATCAGCCTTCTGAAGGTGGCTGTTACCTGACCAGGTTTCTGGCCCATAAGGACCTCATTGACAGGGACTGTGTCTCCCAAACTCCCCCTGAGCTTTTTTGCCTCCACTCTGTCTACCGCATGGCTAAAGTGCAGATAGCCAAAGGTATCCAGGTACCCTTTTTCCTCAAGTCTGACTGTAGCTCAAGAATGGCCCCACAGACCAGCAACGCACTTGACTCACTTGCTTAACTTAAATCATGGGCTTCAGATGTCCTTGATACACACAGGGGGCACGCACCCCACAGGCAATGTCATATGCATTGGCAGCACTGTGCTCTAGGCCACTTTGGAGACCATTCCTTTTGAGTCACTTGTTTGGCTTCACTAAGGATTGGTTGGCAAATGCATTTGAAAATATGGAAAAATTTGGAAAACAGGTTGACAGAGCCAGGAAGTGCATCCTCAAGGCTGGTCAACATCTTCCAATCCCTGCTTGCTCCCATCTTGCCGTTTGCCACCACAGTTGAAAACATCTGAGAATGAACAACTCTTTCTTAAGTGATTGGATAAGCTCTGAATTACTTTAAAAATCAGCTTTTAATGAAGAGTGCAAGTCCTTTGAAAATATAATGCAAAAGAAATAGAGAACATTCTCTGTCTCCCAGCCTCTACATGGAAGAAGTCAAGAAAAAAAAAAAGAGTGGGAAATGGAGGTTGCAGCCAGCCATTTGTTATCAGCCACAAAGGCATCCTCTAATAAATCATCAAATTAATTCAAACATGCTGAAATAATATTTCACTTCATTTCCTTTCAATGTTGTTACAGGTAATAAAACAATATAGACTTTGTTTTAATTCCACAGGGATCCTGTCAAGGCAGTACATTAAAACATATAAAGTTAAAAGAGCCATGTTTCCAAATTTATATTATTATGCAATTTAGTTCCCAGTGCCATACATTTCTGGTGGCAAATTTAGCATTTTGAGCAATTCGTCTGGAAATGTGACAGTATATTTATTTCTACCTTATTTCTCCTCTGAGCTCACATAATAGAAGTAACTGAAAAGCTACTGAGGACCTGTAATGAAATAAGTACAGCACTGCATAAGATATTTGGAAGCCTGTGACAAGGCAAAACAGGAAATGTAGACTTCAATAAATCTCAGGTTTGGTATAGTACCTGTTGATCGATGTCATTTCCATTGCTTGAATATTGTGCAAATGAGTTCTGGGGCAGATTTACTGAGGAAGGGAGGGAAGTGAGAAAGGATTTTTAGCCTCAACCATTAATCTTCGTGGTGCAATGCCCTTTCTCTTTTTCAGTTGACTTCAGCTAAGCCCAAAGCTTCTTTACCAGTTCCATTGGGGCTCTATGTGCCTCTGGCATGCACTGTGCAACACAGATGTATATTTTACAGGCACATTATTCAGCAGCAGCTCTTGCTTGCGATAAATGCAGGTGGCATATATCTATATGCATTCAGTACTTTTTGCTGATTGACAGAAATTGACCCTCAGTAATTTGTTATAAGGAAGCTCCAGCTTCACAGAGTTGACATTATGGCACCCATAATATTTTCATAATATGTGAAGGCTAATAAGTGTTATTACCGAGTAAGCACTTATGCCTTTTCGTGAAGTGCTTGATAGAATTGGACCTTCTCTAGAGGTAGGATATGATTAATATAACCTCACCCCCAGACCTAAGAATACTTTGATTATCTGCCCAGATAATTAAAGCTGCTTACTTGTGCCATGAAAGGCCAATTTAAACAGATTGTGAACCTCAGCCTAGGGAGCATTCAAGATTTCTGCAGCTTGTTACTAGCAAAGGATGAATTTTAATACTACCATAATTATTTCATCATTATGAACATAGTGAACTAAGTATAGATGCCTCCTGAAAACAGGATTATGGTCTAACTATGCTGCAGATATACAGAAAGCTGTCAGCTATTTCATGAGCTTGCCTCAAGGCTAGAAGTAATTTATTCTTTAAGGAAAGATGCAACACTAACTATAACCTAAGAGAATTGTGTTGACAAAAATAAATATGCAAATGTATACAATTTAGATGAGTGACCAAATTACTGGCGTTAAGGGCATCCAAACATATTTTAAGCCATACAATTTATTTCCCTGCAGGTTCTGATATCACAGTTTTGGTTTCTACTACTATGTTCATCAGTATTCTCCTAGGCCTCATGGGGTGCAGAATTTTGCACAGCACTGGAAGGAAGAGAAGAGGATGTGTGTTAGCAACACATCTATTTGGAAAGGTTACACCTTCATCAGGTATGATGGAAATTTAGTTTGCATTATTTCTACCTCTTCAGCTCTCTTTATGGGCACTGATACTCTGGAATAAGTGAGGATTTTTTGGTTATGGGATTAAATGAATAGCTGCTGGGGACTTGGAAGGAGTGATATCAGCAGCTGTTGTTACGTGGATGTTAATGAGCTGCATGGATGATTTGTGCTTGTGCTTACTGACTAAATGGGTGCTCCTGATTCTCCAGTGTAATCATCAAGGTTAGGCAGAGTGGCTGGTGAGAAACCTCTCCTGTCTTCCTTTGGGTTGCAGATTGAAGGTTTTTTTTATGGGCAGAACTAACAATTGTCTTAAAAAAGGAAATAAATAGCAAGGGATTTCAGACTGTGGAGAGGTCTGAAATGTTTCTGTGCAAACTCAAACATCAACAAATTTCTTGTGCTCTTTCAGGAGATTTCACTAGTAGTGAGGGTGAACAGATTTTCCTTCTAGTTCACATTTTGTTATAAAACTAGCTGATAAAGGCAAACATTAAGCTGCTTTTGTTTCAACGGCAAGAAGAGGAGTGGAGGGAATCCATTTCAGGACTCTATTTGCAGTTCCAGTAGGTCCTCTCTTTTTTTCCCCTCTAATTTTTGGCATTTAAAATAAGCTGTCTGTGCTTCTCAGTTGCAGGGAAAGGTCTTCTCTGAAATAATATACTCCCATAGATGGTAATCACATAGATAAAGAAAAAAGAAGGAAACAGTGCTTGATTAATGAGATATAAAATAGGGGAAAGGTAGCGAAAATACACTTCAAGGAGAATGTGTGAATTCATGTCAGGCCTAATCTGGCTTACACTTCCACTGACATTTTAACAGGTGTTATTATTGGCCCACTATTATAATATGAAATTCCACTAAAGTATCACACAGATCTATAATTTTTTCACATAAAAAATAAAAACTTTGTATAAAATATTTTTGTTGTTGTCGTTGTTAAAATAAAAATTTTAAAATGTTCTGTAATTCAGGACATTGGTCTTTGGAAGTGCTCTAAATGGACTTGCTGAAGTAGTACTCTACCCCTCTTATGGTGCCTGCTTCTATTTTGTTCAGATGGCCACAGGTTTGATAGGGCATAGAGGGCTACATTTTCTGTATTTAGCAGGAAATGAAACAGCAGGGGAGGAAACAAAACAAAAACCATAGCTATAAAGAAAATCAAGAAATCTCTGCTAAATGAGTCAGCAAGGTCTAGATCATTGCTCTCCATGCAGTTACGTGCAGAAGTGATTCTGTCACAAGAAATCCTTTTAAAGAATCACATTTTTAGGTAGAAGCATGAAAATTAAAAACAGGCTTTTAACACCATTTGATCTCTTCTCCAACATACTCTAATGCTTTTCTAGGAAGTGCTGACATGCCAGGGTGCTAGTCTCTTTGATTTTGAAGTAAATAGGAAATGAGAAGAACAACAAAAATCATCCCTAGCCTCTAATTGCAAAATTGACTTTTCCTTTTGTTCAGTTTAGTTAACATAAAATTAAAAATCAGAGTGAACTTCTGATACACGAAATGTATTAATTAGAGCAAGCTAAGGAGGTATCTGTCCTCAGAAGACCATATGGCTTAGAAGTAAGTAATTCCACATCACTGGTTTGCTGGCAATAATGGAGTGAGGCGGAAGAATGAATTAATTTTAAATCACATCCATAAGGGAATGGATTGTTCAGAATGTTCTTTGTGTCACACAATGACTGTAATTTTAAACTGCTAATACCTTACAATGAGACCCATAAATGGGTTATTTCTTGGCTTTTATGGGGCCAAATTCTGCTCTTTTGATGTTTCCTTGTAGCTTTTATAAAGATCAGTGAAAGTTGAGCCAACTGGTACTAGTGAGGGATTTGCTGGAAGTCTATTTGCATATCATCAGATGAAGACAGGCTGCCCAGCTCAGCTGTCCCTCCCTGTGTGCCACAAGGTGCATGCAGCACTGGGCACTGCAAACAGGGAATTCTCACCTAATTACTGCATCTTCCCACTGTTAAGTGGTCTTTTGGATCAGGGTAACCCTCATTAGCTTGGTGTAGCTCTCCTTCTCAATCGTAACTTTCCTGTGCTGGGCTAACAATGCCCGATGAACAACTTCCCTGTAAAAGTGAAATGGGGGCACGTGTCCTTGGAGAACATAATGAATCTGACAAGGCTGAAAATACAGTTATTAATTTCAATAGTTTAAAATATCAAGCATCACTACCAGTAGAGGACAGTCATTACTGTTGATATTGTATGCTATGAGTTGAGCAGCCAGCCTGAAGGCCTTGATCTACTGGATAAACAGGAGACCAAAATTCCCATTTTGTCAGGAGTTATGCTTACCAGCCACATTTACCACACTTGCTGTTATTGACTGGTTTACAGATAGGTGCAAGGATACTGGCAGTTAATTAAAAACAACTAAGTTAAAATGATTACTTTTGAAAGACTGAAAGGGCCCTGCACGACTTCCTAGTTTCAAGTCTCCGTGAACGTAAAAGCACTGTAGCACTCAATTAAGAGCAGCTGGACAGAGGGTGTGAATGATAATGCACATAGAGTGAACCTGCCCAGACACAGGGACTCTGCATAACCATGTCGCTTGGCCAAGCATAGACCATCCTTGGGGTTATTGTTCCAGCGTGCACTCCTCACTGGTTTAGTCCACAAAAGGGTCTTCTAAACCACATAAGGAGCAACTATAGCTGTAAATGAAATTCTGAAGATCCTGCCATCTCACCCAGAGGACACCTGAAGCCCAAAGACACTCAGGTTCTTATTGGTAAATGTTCCACAAACCAGGTGCTGCCTTGCTGATCCTTCCTGGTCAGCCAGGCAACATGTAAAATAACAGGGGAAGTGAGACAGCTCTCTCCTTTTAGAAAACAACTCTACAGTTAGAAAATTCAGATATAGGAGACTTGAGTTAAACATAACCCTCTTTTTACTAGGATTTGAGTCTATCTCCGGGTAACTGCAAGCCACTGTACTGCATCCACGAAATGTACCATCCACGAAATGTTCATCCTTCCTAGTGGGACTGATCTTTTTTGTGTGACATATTTATAATACCTACATCACCACAAATGTTGGTGCTGTTGTTTGTTTGTTTGTTTGTTTTTAAATTACTCTCAAAGTTACACTGGTTGGTATTTAAATAAAGCACTTCCAGGTGCAGGGTGGCACTCAAGTTACTCTGGTTACTCTATGCCACTAAATGACAAAAACAGGCCTGAGCCCCTTAGTAGGATGAATTTTTAATTTTTCCATACCAAGCAGAGGAGCTCCAAAGAAAAGAAATGAGAGGAAATCATCTGCTGTCAGAGGACAGAGTAATTCCCTTTGTGCTGCTGCCAGAAAAACTTTCAGAGGGGAGGTACTTTGGCTACATCTTGTTAATGAATCAGTTGTGCTTCCATGCAGGCATGGCCTTGAGATCTCTACTTTGTTCTATCAAAGATAAATGTAAGATCAGGATTATTAACTGTATTAATGTACAGAAACAGACAGATAGAAGTTAGTATGATCTAGAGGGGGTCCATAGGAAACTGAAAGGAATTATACTGACACTTTTCCACATCATTAATTTTTGTGTTCAGGTGTATTCTCCTCTGAAGGTATTCATCATATACCAAGCAAATGTGTTTCATTCTTCTCATATAAAATCAGAAAATACGCATCTGCTCATTTCTTTTTCCTGTATTGTTCTCCCTTGTTTACATCTGTAAAGAGTAGAACTGACTAGAAGAGCTGTATGATGTTGTTAGTTCAGATATAAGCATCCTACTCAATTCTTTTCAGTAGCTAGTAGTACCAAAATGATGAAAAGAGGCAGAAAAACAGTGGTAGAAATAGAAGATTGACAGGAGACGGGAAAAGAAGAGAAAAAAATAGGAAGAAAAAGGCTGAAACACACTTAATTGATCTTTGCATGTATATAGGCAGTTTAGAAAACATTGGCCTAATTGGAATATAACCACTGTAGTCTAATCAGCCCTGAAATTCGCTTAACAACATCTCAAAACAAGAGCTAGATCGTAACAAAGGAGATCAGTTGAATGTCTTGGGGTTGTCACTGAGACCAAAACACCAGCTCACATCCCACGGGCTGGAGAATTTCAGCCGTGCTGCAGAGTTGCTAAAAATGATCAATACTTACCTGCTTGCAAATAGTAAGCATCACTGAGGCTTTTAAAAGAGCAGCTCTACAGAAAAGGGATCATCATCATCACACCTCAGGCACAGTTTGGTAGCAGGGAGAAAGGTGCTGGGATGGACAAATGAGAGCCTGGTAGCTGGGAGTACTTGCGGGAGCCTAGATCAAGCTCACAGACAGCACTTGCCTCCTGCATGGAACTTACTTACCTCCAGCTGCTGCAGCAGGGTACCATCCCTTCTCCATTCTCTGCCTTTGGAGTTCCTTTCCATGCAAAGCCAAAGAGAGACAGGACAGTGAGGTCTAAAGAGGCTACTCATGTTAGTCAGTGCAATCAGTCAGAAGACGCAGCTCATTGGTCCTCTGCTTCTCACTCACATCTCTTTGCTTCACTTCTTAAAGCTTTCCTTACGAATGTAATAAAGATTCACTCTTGTTAGTGATCAGCTTTAGTCCAGTTCCACCAAGACAGAACCCTTCAGTGGCCAGTTTTCTTACTAAAGAAATCACCAATACTATGCAAAATTGTGTAAACAAAACAAGAATGACATGGTCTCAGCCAGTTCTCTTTGCTCAATGGGATGAATGCAAAGCCCTCTTTTTCTTCCAGGGTCTCTCTCCTTCTTTTAAAAAACCATTTAGGCACAGGATGACACTCAGGCAAAGAAGTGAGAGGAGAAAAGGGACCAGTGTGACCAGAGGTAATCGCCTTATTTCTCATTTGGCATGAGGTTGCTTTATGTTCTGCTGTATGTGTCAATGGACCTCAGAGTGTACCTGACAAAAATAAATCTGCCCATACCTCCCTAGGATACCATTGGTGGACCACAGTGTGAATTGAAACAGACGGTCTGCCTCCCAGCTGGGACACACACTGTGCTGTGCTTTTGCTGGGTACATGTAGAGTCCTAATGGAAAGAAAATGTAACAGGACCAAACTACACACAGAATCACAGAATGGCTGAGGTTGGCAGGGACTTCTGGAAGTCATCTGGTCCAGCTCCCTGCTCAAGTAGGGTCACAGGGAGCAGATGGCCGAGTGCTATGTCCAAGAGGCTTTTATTTTTAATCCAGGTGGCTTTTTTATCTCATGTATTGTAAAAATAATTATTCATCACATCCACAAAAAGTAACTTCAAAGCATTTATATTTGCTCCAGCTTAAACTCCAGCCGCTTTCCAGAAAAAGGAAAGAAGTCTAAAGGACTCTGATGAAAAAGAGCACTGAACAGTTTCAACTAAAATGGAGTCCAAATAAGACTTAAAAAAAAAAAAAGGAGGGGGCGGGGGGGAAATGGAAGAAAAGCACGGGGGCCGTGCAGTTCATTGAGTAACACAGAAATCCTCAGAAAGGGGAACAAAATGTCTGGCCCTCAGCGAAGCACCTTATATTCTCTGCCAGCTCTTATTTAACAGGAAAACTGCCAACCATGGTAGTAAAAAAACGCAGCACTTCATCTTGTTGGGCTCTGCTAATGCACTCTCCCCAGGCAGCAGTAGCAGTAGATATCGTACCAATGTAGCAGCCAGCATTACCAACATTTTGCTCCCAGGTACAAATATTCAACTGTCTTTGTTTTGCCTTGCTGCAAAAAGGTCCAAATTCCTGGAAATAATAGAATCATGGAACGATTTAGGTTGCAAAAGACCATCAGGAACACCAAGTCCAAATTAGCTAGTGATAGAGCAGTGTGATGGTAGACAAAAGCGTTGGCAACTTTAATTCTGTTCCAGACCCAGGCTCTGGATTATTGTGAGACTCTACACAAGTTGTATTTATCACTCAACGCATTTTCTATGTACATGCTCCACTTTTGTTTTGGCTGATGAGACAGTCCTCAACCTGAATCAATCTACATCCCTAGAATTTGCCCTTTACTCTGCCCTTGTAAGGCTCCATATGAAATACTGCATACAGGTCTGGGCCCCTGGCACAAGAAAGGTGAGAGCTGTTGAAGTGGGTCCAGAGGAGGCCATGAGAGTGTTCAAAGGGCTGGAGCATCTCTCCTATGAAGAAAGGTTGAAGGAGTTAGGCTTGTTCAGCCTGGAGAAGGCTCTGGGGAGACCTCGTTGTGACCTTCCAGTAATTGAAGGGAGCTTCCAATCAGTAGGGGGATCGACGTTTTATATGGTGCAATAGTGACAGGAAAAAGGAGAACAGCTTTAAACTACAAGGGAAGATTTAGGTTAGATTTTAGGAAAAAAATTTACTGAGAGACTGGTGAGGCTGTGAATGCACCACCCCTTGAGGTGCTCAAGGCCAGGTTGGATGAGTGCTGGGTAGCTGAGCTGGTGGGGGGCAGCCCTGCCCACAGCAAAGGGTTGGGACTGTATGGCTTTAAGGTCCCTTCCAACCCAAACCATTCTGTGATTGCATGATTGTATGATTATTGTTAAAGTAAGACCATAAATAACAAACAACGGTAGCAAGGGGCAAGTTTTGGAAAGTGGCTTAACAACACAGGACCAGATAAAACAAGGGTGTTCAGTGTGCTTTTGCTAGGAGTATGCATGTTTCAAGGTGCGTGCTGTCCCCTCACTTGGCTGCACCACGTAAGAAAGGTCAAGCAGCCTGTGTGGCTACTTATCTGCTCTGAAGTGCTCACCAGCCCTGGAGATGATAGGGAGACCATTCAACAGCGCTGTGTTTAATACCCTAGAAGAGGTAAGCACTATTAAGGTGAAATGCTGCTGTCATGCGTCTCCCTTCCAGCAGCTGAGCGTTAGAGAATTGGCCCTTGCTGCTCCCGCAGGTAACACGGCTGCTCCACGGTACTGTTAATCTTTACATGGTACCAGGACTGCTGACACAAATCCAAAAGAAATGTTTAAATGGCAGCCACAAAAGTGCAGGAGAGGAAAAGATAAGGGCTGGCAGCTAAGTCTGAAGCAATCAGGCCTCCAACCTCATTGCTTACTGTAGAAAATATGGCCCGTAATTGGAAAAGTTTTAAGCTGCATCTCACAGCAATTTCTGCAACTGAGAAGCCTGATAAACAAAAATTAGCCTTGCTTCTTCCAATTTCAGAGTCATTATTGATAGTTTTAATGCATTTCACAGATAGAATAAGAAGAAAAGTGATAGCAACAGCTTTTGGCTTTTTTTTTTTATCAACCCACAGAACCTTTTACTTGGGGTGACACACAATGCTGAAATGTTTTCTCACATTTCAGGTTTACATTTTTTCAGAGAGTGGATTCTATTTTCCCATTGTCAGGCATTTTAGGTTCTTATTTATTTTTAAGTGAAATATTTTGTTCATATAACTCTTCCAATTATGTAGTTATGCATGCATGCATCTAATTTGAGAAGAGAGGTCAGTCACTCATGAAAACAGTTATAGAATTGTGTTACAGAATCACAGAATGGCCTAGGTTGAAAAGGACCACAATGATCATCTAGATTCAACCCCCTGCTATGTGCAGGGTCACCAACCACCAGACCAGGCTGCCCAGAGCCACATCCAGCCTGGCCTTGAATGCCTCCAGTGATGGGGCATCCACAGCCTCCTTGGGCAACCTGTTCCAATGCGTCACCACCTTCTGGGTGAAAAACTTCCTCCTAATCTCTAACCTAAGCCTCCCCTGTCTCCGTTTAAAACCATTCCCCCTTGTCCTATCACTATCCACCCTCGTAAACAGCCATTCCCCCTCCTGTTTATATGCTCCCTTCAAGTACTGGAAAGCCACAATGAGGTCTCCCCGGAGCCTTCTCTTCGCTAAACTAAACAAACCCAGTTCCCTGTGGTGATTAGTTATTGTGTATTAAGTCCACATATCTGTTCTTGATATTCCTGAATATTTATTTATTTTTTGGTAAATTTAAGAAGAATCTATACTGAATAAAGAGTTCTTTTTTTGTAGCGGTGTTGTTTAATTTTTGTTATTGTTTATTTCTTTTCAAATCCTCTATCAACAACCAAGACTATAACACTGGCTAAAGCTACATTAGGTTGGTCTCAAAAATTCAATACATTGCAGTAAGCAGGAAGGATTAAGTGACTTGGGTTCAGTAGTTTAAAAATATTTTCCAAGTCCGCTCCGCAAGAGGCTTGAGATTGTTCACATGACTTTCTCCCACAGAATTATGATTATAGAAAGAAAGCAATTACTCTTTCATGCTCAGTCCAGAAACGAAAGCTTGTATTGAAAGAAAACCGCTGAATTGGTTCAGTTCAGCTCTCTGGCAGTAAGAGATGCCACATTTGCCGCCCATTAGCATTAGCTTATCAGCATTAGCGTTTTACAGATGAGAAATTCTAACACAGAGAGATAAAGGTGAAAAATAGGTGCTAATTCTGGATGCTCTGTTTGAAATACCTTGGACCTGCTTTTGTAAAAGGATTTACCACATATAGCAGCTAGCATAGCTGAGGACAGTTTCCATGGATTTCAACAACATTCAAAAGTTATCGCTACTTCTGCAAATGAGACCCTGGAGTATCAAATCAGATACCCAGAAAATTAAGAAAGGACACTAAAAAGACCACCTGTGAAATAGCTGTTTTATATGATTTTCCTTTTCCAGTACCTTTTCCTGCATTTTCTTTCTGCAATGACTATTTTCTTTAACTGCACCTCTTTCAAATCCAGCATGTGTCCCACATTCTGTGGCTATCATCCCACAGAAAAGGAAGCCTTGTTCATAAGCAGCTGCATATGAAAATATATATATAATTTAGTCTCAAAAATGTTTGACTCTCCCTCCTCCCCCCCCCATTCTTTGCTTTCCATTGCCTTTTCAGAACATTTCCTCCACCCCCAATAATGGAATTTCAGAATTTTGTACAAACTGGAAAAACTATGTCTTGCAGAATGGCACTTAAATGAACACATACATGGTCTGTTTTTAATGTATGGACAACACTCTCAGACACAGGGCTTGATTTTGAGTGATGCTGTGTGGAAAAAGGAGCTGGACTCAAAGATCCTTGAGGGTCACTTCCAGCTCAGGATATTTTACGATTCTATAGGGACCTTCTTCATCCAGCTCTGCTGGTCCTTATTCCCATTTCTTTCTCCCACTTCACTCATGACGTATGTTTTCCTACTCCTCTCCAGCCTCTTCTTTATCTTCCCAAAGAAACTCCCTGACAAACTCCTTCTCCCTTGCTTTCAGGTGAAGCAGCTTTTCCTACTGAGGTCCAGCACAGTGGCACACAGAACTCTGGAAAAATGTCCTTACTATTAATCCAGTAGTCCAAATCAAGAAAATATGCCACTGCTTACAACTGCTCTTGCCAGTAAATGTGATATGGCATCACTCTGAACTGTACTTGCCATAGACATTTGCTGAGATTTATCTGTTTAAAATGACCACATTTAAATATCTTTCTTAAACAGCTTATTCCTTGTTCACACACAGCAGCATGTACCTCCTTGTCATAAGAGTCTCTTCCTATGAAACTTCTTGACCTTGCATCAGGTAATGAGGAAAAGAAAATAGGAACTACTGATGCTTAAAGAAAAAGACTGTTAAGTGTTGTTTTGTTCTACAACTTATGTGAAACAACCTACATTATTTTTCAAAACACCTGGAATATATATTAAATAAATTATAAAAACCTACAGAAACACCCAGAGGCAGGTACTTTATCAGCACAATAATTTTAAACATGAGTAGTTAAAAGCTTGACAAAGTTATAAGCAGCTGTGGGGAATTTCAAGGGCAACATTCACCAATTTTAATAATAGGCAGTGCTGTCTGCTTCACTGGTAATAAAATACAAAGTGAAATAACCCATGAATCAAGCAATATGCTAGCAACAATGTTAGCAGATATTAGTCTCCCTCTGATCAAATCCTTCCTGCCCAAAATTAACCCTACAGACTAAGAACAAACAAACAAAAAAACCCAAACTACTAACAACATGCTTTAGGATTGAATTAGAGGCTTCTAGCTTCTAAAGTTACCTTACCCTTATTTGTTCAAATCACGTAAGTGTGCGCTCAAATTTCCGCTGGTAATACAAACCCTCTTTGAACCTGGGCTGACCTGTACAGAGCCAGGCAGTTATGTCATAATTCATGAAGCAAATCTAGATAAAGCACCCATGAAGATGAAGGAATTGACTTTATCAACACTAGCAGTGAGCAGTACTAAATAACTTGTGATATGCGACAGTCTGGAGAGTTCCTAAGGGAAGCTTTAAAAAGTGCCAACATTGTATCTCTCCTTGCCAAATATTAAAGAAAAAAAAAAAAAAAAGGTAAAATTGTGGTTTAGGTATATTTTGCAGGAGAATATTGCTTTTCAGCAGAATGACTGTGACTGATAATGACTGAAATCTTATTTCTTTTGTAGCAGCATTTGGCTTTATTTGCATCAATCATGAGAGTTCATTCAGTCTTTTCTATTAGATTGGGATGTAATGAACACGGAATGCCCAGCAGAAAACTCGGTCTGTTCTGGAGGAACAAGCCGTGTGGGCTGAGTCTCATCAAAGACGTGCTGATCATGGTTATGCAGATAACGGTTAATACCTGTTCAGGAAAGCAAGCTTTCTCTTGATTTCTTTTTGCATTTTTATTTTTAAGGAGGAATAAGTGTCTCCTGACTCTGCCTTATTCTCTACTCACTAGCTGAAAAAAAAGCCCTCTTTTAAAATATGGCTGAAAGTGAGATATAACGAAGTTCACAGGATAGTACGAGGCTGTAGGTCTCCACTCCTCACACTGAGCTCCTTACAGATCTTGGACAGCTCTTAATGCAGCATTTGACTCAAGTCCATTGAGGTGCAAGGAGTGCGGTTTGGGATGTCAGTGAGTTTTGACAACGTGGCCCATCTTCTCTAAAGCCAATCTGTGGGTTGCACATGAATCAACAAAAGAAGTAGATGCAGCCCCAACTGCAGTCTCAGGTAATATTAGTTGCATGATCTGACACTGACCGATCATGAACTGCCACCAACAATTACTAGCTAGCATTCTCAATGAAGAGGGAAAAGCACTATGAAGCAAGACAAAAAGCACCAAATGACAAAATGCAACAGCAAATGAATGCACGAATGTATCTAGAAGTTGCTACTGGTATAGCAGACTGCCAGAAGATGTTCAGGCAAAAATGTTTTATTCATCAAGGAGGTGAAACAGTGGAAAGGCATAGTGAAATAAAGGTCTATTTCCATCTTAACTATCCATCTTTGTCACCATCCCTGGAGGTTTTCACGAAAAGGATGGATGTCATACTGAGTGACATGGTTTAGAGTAATCACAGGCACAGTTGATGGCTGGACCAGTTGATCTCAAGTGGTCTTTCCAACCTTTATGATTCTGTGATTCTATACTGGGGCTAGACAAATCACTTTTGTAGGTTCTAGGTCCCACATTTCACTCACCAACCCATAGCTTAGTGAAAGAGAACAAGCCACAATATAGTTGTAGACTTTCTACTTCTCAAAAGAATGATTTGTTCGCAAGATAATTGGCTTCACATGTGAAATCAAAAAGGGAGACAATTTTTGAAGCATTTATAGCAGACTTCAGTCCAGCAAGTAAGACATGCTGTTTGGAAAGAATGAAGACTATCTAATGTAAAATCAGAATGTAATGGGCCTCAGAGACACGGAACTGAGATAAAAAACAGTTTTGAAGAACAGCCTTTAAGATAACACAATAAGCAACTGAAATTTGTCAGACCGCAGAATGTACTCAGATTAGACTACAAGTTTCGATTTATCTTTTCTATCTCTTGATCAGTGCCACGGTGGACTAGGTTTTAAAACAAAATAAAAACAGAGTGCAGAAACATGCAGAAGAAAAATAAAATAAAAGTAATCATACTGGAGGCAACAGAACTTTCCAGACAGGAACAAAGAATGTGAACAGATGAGAGAGAAGCACAGAACTGAGCAGTATCTTACATAACTGCATGGTGGAAAAAAAAATAAAGCCATTACGGCACAGCCTCATTGACAACACTTAAGGAGAAAAGAAGTATACATATGCAAGGAAATAGATTTGTTATTTATAGGAATTTCTCAAAATGTAGCCATGTCCACTGATCGGGGTGCTACCTGTTTGACTCTACACCCGTAAGATCTCAAAAGGAGCGTGATATCTGAGTTTAGAGTGAAAGGTTTGAAGAGAAATGATAAGCATAAAGAAAGATACAATGACGATGCATTCTAGAAATTATTCTGAGAGTGTGTGGATGTGAATGGGGAGTAAAGGTGAGACACTGCCTTGAAAAACATAATGGTTAGAACTCTCTCAAAAATTCTAGGGCTGAATATATATGACACCGAATAACAAAGTTCATTTAAAAAAAAAAAATACCCAGGGGCCAAACTAGGAAAGAAAGCTTTCTCAGCTTCCAGAAAGCTTGGTAACAAGAAAAATGCACAAAACTTTATGACAAAGAAAAGAGATAAAAAAGTATCCTTTTGATGCATCTCATCTAAATGAAGTCCAAAAAAACAATTGCTATCAGACTGATTTAGATATTTTAGTGCTGCAACAACTGCATACAACTCAATTCTTATACTACGTACACAGCATTGAGCAAGGATCAGATCAGGTTTTTTGTTTTGTTTTGTTTGTTTTTGCAGGGGGGAGTTGCTTTTGGAGTTTTTTCAGGCACATTTTATTGAATACTCTGACCACTGCATCTCTAGCATAGTTTCAGATCTTTTGGATGGCCTTTCACCTTCCTCACATTACATATGAGGACTGCATTTGTCTGCTGGAGGCAAGCTGGCCATAATGTGCTTAATGTGAGCCAATCTTTACAGAGATGGCATAAGAAAAAGCGATAAGCCCAGACATAAGGATCTCCTTGTGGGGAACACTGAGTAACCTTTGGTAAAGCAGAATACAATACAACAGCTAAGCATAATCAAGGAAGTAGATGTTGACCACAGATATGAGGTGGACCTGACCAGGTCACTGCCTCCAATGAAAAATCCCTTTCTCCAAAACAAAAGGCTTTAAAGACAGAGAAGTCAGGTTTTTCTGCAGTATGAACTTAGATCCTTAATTCTTCTGAAAAAAGTGACTACGCCATATGGCATGCAAACATCAATAACTAAATAAAAAGGTTCATATATAACTCCCCCTTCCCACTGTGTCCTTGCAGGTGAGTCACTTCTCCCAAACCTCCTTTCAGTATGTTCAGGGACTTTCTGAATTGCAGCAAACTCTGCCTAGCAACTCCTGTACCCCAGGAGGCTTTTCTGAAGGACTTGTCTGTCTGCTGTCTGAAGAACCCTGAGGCTCCCAGCTCCAGGCTTGGATTATCCTTTCTGCCACACATAGCAGGACAAAGCATTTTGGATCCAGAAACAGGCTGAGTTCCCCACCAGGCAAGTGCAATCACCCCTCCGATTCACGTATTTTAAGGAAACACAACACTACTGTAACTATAAATACATAAATACATCAAAATATAAATACATAATAGTTGTGTGTATTACCGTTGTGACTGGGGTCGTGAAATGAAGCTAGTAGGAGCCTGATGCAAACAAGAGGAGGTAGCTCTTAATGAAGAATGCATAAGGGTCCTCAGGCTCCTTCCCAGAAAATGTTTTTGGATCTCTAAACTTTTACATGCATACAAGAAGAAACAAATATGTTGTAAAAAAAAAAGAAAAAAGAAAAAAAAAAAAACACCCAAAACCTCCAATGAAGGTCACCAAGCAGAGAGATCACATTAGGCTCAGCAAATTTTCGGAGATGCAATAGTTGGATGCTGGGACTCTTTGCCCTGTTCTTTCCCTAGAATTCTTCCAGCCACTGCTCAGACAGAATACTGGCCTAATACTTTCAGTCTGAACCAGCACAACTTCTTAGGTTTCTGCATAACTAAATAAAATTAACGAAGTATTTCCATTCCAAACTTCAGAGCTCCATGCATAGCGCTTTCACGTATATCTCAGTAGAACTTCATTGACACAGTACAGATCACTGACCTATCACTAGTGCTGGTTATTAGGAAGATGTGTCAGATAGAGAGATACTCACATACGTCCACGCCTACATGTATATATCAATCTATACTTTTTTTTTTTTTTTTTTTTTGGCCAGTCCCTTTGGATTCTGAGCATTTTCAGCCATAAACCTACTCCTGTTTATCACCAGCATCATGATCAGAGTAAAGGATGCATTAAATATCAATTACAGTTTTTTTATTCTGCAGGTGAGCTGAACTCATTTAGTATTGTTTTGTTTCCAGTCACGGCATATTTGTTGCTTTTATTCCTCAGAATCCCCAGCTTGGATTATTTTTCCTCCAATTAAAGAATGCTTCACATAAAAGCAGACTGCAAACATATCATTTTTAGATGAGCCACCTGTACATTATCATTGCTGTTATCATTTCCCACTTTTACATCATTGCATTTCTATCTCTACCAGATGTTTACAAATTCTCTGTGGATCACTTTACTTATGGTTTACTAAGAGCTTGAGCACAAATTCCAGTTTAATTATTCCAAGGCTGGTCACTTCTTTTTTTTGTTTTCATTAGCATATTAGAAGACACTTAACTCATACTGAGAGGCTGATCTCACTCTCAGGGAATCAACAAATACACATTAGGGTTGAGCCCCGAAGAGGGAGGAAACCTAACGCCTGATGAAATGTCTGTTGCTTTGAAAATATTTGTATATGTTTCATAAAATCCTAATGACGGACCAGATGGTTTCATTGTAACATACAACAAAACAGAAAGAATTCTACCACGCACTATTATTATTATTAATTTGTAAGTATTTTTGTCAAGCTATCATCCACTTGCCTTTGAGAGTCACATGCAAGATCCCCATATCCCTGAGGAAACACCAATCCGCATGACAAGAAGTGGTGGCTTCTTGTCAGCCAAACTACCAGTGTCAGAATCTGCAAGGATCCAGACAGCCAGTCAAATAAATGATCAGTGCTCCAATACCAGGAGATCCACTGCAGGGTCTACGACAAAGAGCCCCCACCAAATCAGGGGCCATGTTGGTGCTGGAAGGCACAACGAGCAAAAACCCTGTAATGCCTTGGCTGGATCAGGTTAACTTATATTTAATTATTAGGGAGGAAGCAGGTGAAGGCTTGCTACTGTCAACCTCAAAGAAATAATGATAAGAACATAAACTATTGATCTAAGTTTCCTCCTGAGGTACCAGCTGCAAAAACTTCCAAATTCCAAACAGCCCAGATAGTGAGAAAGCAATGCTGTTTTAATTACTGCTTGTTGCCGATTTTTGAATAGAGCTGACTCCGCATACATCTTGTAATGTAGTATAATAAAGTTTTGCAAATGTTTCAGATACTGAATTTCTCCAAACTGTGTATTTCGTTGCACTGAAGCAACTCATAATGAAGGATATAAATGAGGGAGATGTTTAGCTTCTCCTACCTCCTGTGACAGGAGCCCCAATCAGCCAAAGTTTTGCAGTGGAACTGCCTAGACCTTTCCTTTATAATGAGATCCCCAAAGAAGAACAAAAGACTTTGAAACTTAGAAAGCAATATTTTATTAGAACTTGAATCAGGGAAAAAAAAAAAAAAAAAAATTGAATAGAAGAAGCTCAAAATGACCAACTCAAGCAGAATACAAACAAGAATAGTTCCTAAGCATTTCTGCCTCAGTCACAGGCTTGCTGCAAGTTGATTCAGTCACTTTCTTAACTTGTCACCAAGTAGCCTGGTTACCACTGGTGCCTGGGTAGCCCTGTGCACCAGCCCCCAAGTCTTCCTGCTGCTCCTGAGCTGCAGGCTCTAAGATCTATGCCACAGCTCTTCCACGTGCCACATTCAGCTGCCTTGCAAAGTTTTTCCACCCACGTACACCCAGCTGCTGGATAGACAGGAACCATCTGCTTTACCCTCCTAAGGGCTGCACCTGACCTAGCATTCATAAAAGGGCATCCTACGTTGGTGAGCAAAGGATTATAAAAACAAACCCATAAAACAGAGCCAAAGAGAATTCCTCACCACTGTGAAAATCTTCAACAATTTAGTAACAACCTGTTTATGGATTTTAGTATGAAAGAAAAAAAACTAACACATGCAACATTGCCCTAAAATGTGTTCTTTTGCAATATAACACTTAGACAAAAACACACAGTTACTTTCCATATATATTTGACAGTAAGGAAGAATATGTTAGGCAATAGACTTGTAAGAACTGGTAAGGGAGAGGAGGTGGAGAGCAGCAGCGATTAGATTTTACAGCTCCCTGTTAAGTTGATGTAACACAAAGCAAGAAATGTCCTTTAAAAGGTAGAACATGGTAAACACATAAATGTTCTTAACTGCCACCATTGCATGACTGGAACAGAAAGGGATACCTGAATGAAATGTCTTGAAACAGCACAAGACAATGATACACTGGGAGAGGAAACAGTGCAAAGGTTTGAGTACAGGTATCGGGGTACAGAAAGACCAGAAAAATGAGGTTGATGGCTGAACACATGGCATTCAGCAGGAGGGATGATGGGAGCTGCAGAGAAAAAAAAGCATTGAAAAGTGTGAGCATGGGGATAAAGAAGAAGGGAAAAAGGGCCTGTGTTAAGTCTGGAAAAAGATTCAAGCACTTGGCACAAGTCTTATGCAAAGGAATTGGGGGCTTCAGTTGATGGCCAGAGCTGACAGAACCAGTCTGTTAGAACCCTGGCACTACCAGGAAGACTGAGAACCTTCTCACTCTATGATGGCTCCACAGTTTTTGTGACCTGAAGAAAACAGGGAGATGGTCTGCAACCCGGCGTGATTCTCCCTCTTGCACGTTACCCTTTAGCTTCTATCCAGCTTGGGGGAAGCTGAAGGCTAAATGCAACATTATGCAACAGCCAGCATTATATGAGCTACCAGCACAACAGTCAGGAGTGGGAAACTAGTGGGCTCAAATGGCTGGGATCCAACAGAACAGTTAAATGCCATTTATTTGCCTGCTTATATTAATTATATCACAAAAACAGTGTCCAAACCACAACAGTATCAAACTAATTTATTCCAATTTCACTAAATAAACCCAAAAAATGTTTTAAATCATAATTCAATATAAAATAATTATATCCAGGGGCTCAAATTTAAAATCACTGAATCCATACCACATATATTCAGATCGATGGCAACTGTTTTGCTTCTGCAAAAGAAAACTCTAACCTGACACAGGCAGCATGCCTCCAAAATAGGTACTTTTGATATATAATCTAAAAGTACCCTTACATGGTTGGAGTAGGTTAGTCAGATGCCAGCAAAAGTTTGGCAATAATACTGAATTAAACATCCCTTGCACTTGTCTCAGGGAGAATATTTTATTTCAGCAGAATAGCAGTGCTCACTAATGACTGAAATACTATTATTTTTGTTACAACTGTCTAGTGTTTGGCTGTGCATTGTTCAGTAGTGGGAGTTCATTCAGTCTTCCTTTTTATTAGTTATGGATATAAAGGCTAGCAAAAGCTCTGTCAGCTCTGGAGGAACAAACTGTGTGGGCTGAATCTCATCAAATTCACTGATGTTATGCTGATCATGTTTAGTATCTGCTCAGAGATGTAAAAACTTTTTAGCAGGAGAAAAATTGTACTGACTCTGCCCACTATCCATGAAAGGAAGCTAATCTAAGGGCAACACAGGGAATACTATTCACTAGTTAAAAATCCCTGTTTTAAACAGATTCTACAGTTGGCTCTGAGCAAAGACACCTCTTCCAGATTAATAACCATCTCCCTTCTCAGAATACCAAGCAGATTTACACAGAGCCCTAAAGTCAGCTCATAAAGTGCATTTAAACTGATGGAAAAGTATTTCATGATAGAAAATAAAGTTAATGCTTTGAATCTATACAAAACTGTACTCAATAGTTCTCTTATCCAAGACCTATGGTTGTATTTATTATTTACTACCTCCCCTTCCTTAACATTGAATAAACTAAGACTAAGCAATGACTGCATTAAAAATACAGCTTAGTCTCAGTTCATTCAATTTCACACAATAATGGTGAGAGATGCCTCTTTTCAAACGTCTCCTTTTAAGAAAATAAATCAAGAGGACAGAGGACCACCATCTACCAATGTATTTGCAGCTCTGACTTTTCAAAAGATGTAAAATCCAAATGAGTTTGAGACTTCCACATGCAGGTCCCTGAGGAAGTGAGACACTTAAAACCTGATTTCTCATTTTCAGGTGCTTGAAGAGCTCCTCTGCCAATTCTCTGCCTGATCTTCTCCCTCTGAGATCTCAAGCTGCCAGTCTTCCTCCTTGCCTGTCTTTGCATCTCTCTCTGGCACAGACATGAGTTTCTCCCCTGCCACGACACTTTTCTTACATCCACCAAGGACCATTTCAGTTTCCAGGCAGCCATCCAGCTCAGCAGAGCCTTCCCTTTTACATCTGCAATAGCCCAGCTGCTCTGGCAAGTGCCTGGGAGTGGGGGACTAAGGGCTGTCAGCCCCTCTGTGCAGCCATGAGGCTTCCCACAGCCTGCCTGACCTTGGGCACCCTGAGAGTCCGCCACAAAACACCTCTCAGCTGCTGCAGGAGGAAGGCTGCACAGTTGGTAAGGGACTAGGCAACCAAAGATCTGATTTCCAAGATTGCAAACTGTGGGGCACAGGGCATGTCTGTGTTGAATGATGTCTTCCGTGGGATGTCAACTATGTTCCATACTTTTTTTTTTTTTTTTTTTTTTTTTTTTTTTTTTTTTTTTTTTAAGTCAGACAGATTTTGCAGCTGAAAGTTCTGGGTCTGTGCAGATAACTCATTTAACAGAGCTAGAATCCCAAGTGATTAGTTTTCTGAGGAAAATCTACTGAAATATTCTGTATCACATTCCTCTATCCTTTTATCTATAGGAAGTGTCTTGAAAACTTATTTTGAGGTAATTTGAATTTGAAAGAGGAAATAAATCCACCCAAATCATCCCAACACCAACTGACTTCTAATCAAGAAAGATTTTTACATAGCCAGGGATCTTTCATCAAAGACACCACAAAACCATCAGTGGAGTCACTCAGGACTTCGCAGGATATTATAAAGCATCTTCCATTCCAGTGCTGTCCAAAATTCACTATTCAACTAAATAAGACTATCAGAAAACGTGGGTCTGTTTGGCCCAAGGCTGGTGTGAACATAAGGGACTGATGTCTGACACAGGGCCTCAAACAACCCCAGCACCCATATTCCATTGGTGCTGCTCACAGGCATCCCTGGTGGAACTGCTGTCCTCAGCCATGTTCAGCTGTGCTCACACTCTGCATGGCACACACGCTTTTGTGAGTACTGTGAGGCAGCATGTTTGTTCTCATCATCTGATTTTCATTCCCATAGCATTCAGTTTATGAATTAAGGGGCTGCATTTTGGCCTCAACTGACATTTGCCATTTGTTTCTGGTTTCTGAATTTTTCTTTATTGGCTTTCTCATTGCTGCAATTCCTAGAGTGAAGTCTCAGAGACGTCTCACTAAGCAGGAAGATTTTAGCTTGATCCCCCTGTGAAATGAGCCTTGTTTAATCAGCTATTCTGGACGTGTGTGCAATCCACTGCTGAATTTCAGTCAAATTTGAAAAGGATTCTATGAGCTTCATGAAAACAGGCAACATGTTAGCGAGCTGTTAATTCCTCAGTGAGACAAAGACTAACAAGATCACCAGTTCTTTGGCAACAGGAGACTCATACAGATAAGGGAGAGAAAAACAGCAAAAGAGAGATGTTGGGAACCAGGCTTTTTGCTTCATCTTCTCAAACAACTGCTTGTTTTCCCATCCTGTTCCTCAAATCAAGACTCACAGGGCACACAGTGCAATCTGTTTTCTGAAACACTGATTTGTTTAAAAAATGATTACTTTTTTGAATAGTTAGAGAAAAACCTGTGGAGGAAACAAGAAGTCAGAGAAGGAGGCCCTGTTTGTTCTCATGAACTGAAATGATGGGATTTTGTTGAAGCTGTCCTGGTGATACATGAGTCAGTGGTCCCTACTGGACGAATTATTTCTGAGTAGTGCTGTGCACCACTCTGTTCCCACCTACTGGCTTAGTAAACAGCGTGACAGGTGATGCACTTCTTTGTTTGATGCTGCATTCATACTGACCAAGGGCCTCCCAGGAAACACTGATACGCTCAGAGACCTTCCTGTGAGGCAAATACCAATTGTGTTTGACAAAAAAAAACCAATCTTGATTAACAGAACAAATGTGGATACTTTCCACTTATACTTTAGGGTAATCCTTTGTGTTCCTGAATTAGGAAGGCCAGTGTCATGCCAGCTGTACTGGCATGCTTGAAAATTCATCCTTTAGCATTTAGAATAATGGTGAAATTTGGCTCTGTAGGAGAAAATCTGATTGAATTCCAAAGATGAAAATACAGCTCCCCAAAATAGAAATAATGTTAGTAATTAGACAAAAAAGACTGAGATTCAATGATTTAGTAGTACCATTCAAAGTGTTTTAAGCTGTTTATAATTAAGAAAAAGTTTAGAAGAACAGAATATGAACTCTCCTTTTATGAATGGAGGTAGTTTGCTAGGGGTGTTTGGGCAGCAAATTCCCAAAATAGAATTCTGGATTCACTCCCAGCTAAAAGAAGAAAAACTTGCAGATGTTGCCAATGCAGACAAAAAACACAACATATATATGTGACCAGATGCAGCAATTCTAAGAGCTGCATCTGGCACAGAACTTGTTGCTCTTTTAATATCACACCAAGAAATGATACTAGGTGCTCATGTACCGTATCTTTCAGAAGCCACTGATTCAACAATCTAAATGCACGCTTAACTTAAATATGTAAGTAGACCCAGTGGGATTACTCATTTGCAGAGGCATACGTTTAAACAACTTGCTGAATCCAATCATAAAACTCCTAGCAATCTCACCTGACTACGAGTCAATCAGCTAAAATTCCCCATTTGTTTCCTGAAGACACAAGCTCCTCTTTTATCTTTCTGTATTTTATTTGCTGCACACCATATGCTTCAGATCTATTTCTTCTCATGGGTTTTGGTTTGCCTACTATTGTTAGTTTTCATCAAGTATTTCACATAAACTGCTTGCCAAAACAAAGCAATCAATCCCAAGCAACATATCTGCAGTAGTTCACAATTAACACAGTATTTTTCTGTCATACAATGGCAGTGGGATTTACAAAATTATTTTCTGCATGCATTTATGCTCAGAAGCCAAGAAAGTAAATGAAATTTCAAGCAAAAATCTAAAGTGAGAAATAGATAATCATTATTTGGCTTCATAATATGCAGAACTTCATTCTTAATTTTCAGTTATATTTATAACACAATAAGGAGTCATTAGAAATTATCCACTTCATTTCAATACTTTCATATTTCTTCAGTTCTAGATTTGCATTGATCAATTTCGTGTTGGGTATTAGGAAAAACTTCTTCTCTGAGGGAGAGGTAATGCATTGGAACAGGCTGTCTGGAGAGGTGATGGAGTCATCGTCCCTTGAGGTGGTGATAGGGTGGATGTGGCACTGAGGGTCACAGTTAGCGGGCATGGTAGTTATGGGTTGACAGTTGGGAGATGATGATCTTTGTGGTCTTTTCTAACCTTAATGACTCTATGACTCTATGATTTTCTGTCTGAGGACTATCAGTAGCGTGGCATCAAAGGCTAGAGGTCATTCTTTGGTCATCTGTTGACTTCTCCAGGATTCTCTTCAACATTAAGACTACTCTATCCCACATGTATAAGGGAACTATGACAAAAGCATTGCTTGTTCTCACTGCCATGGTGGAGAAGTGACAGAGACACTTTCAGAAAGGCCAGTGCCTTCCTGCCTCCTCACTCCTCTAGCCTCTCTCCTTACTACTCAAGTCTCCCCTTCTCCTTTCTGACAGCTCTGGCACTTCTCACTCTTTTCCCTGAGCCAAGTGGATGCACTAACAGAGCAGAGAGAAGGTCCACAGACAGGTCTGGAGATTAGCAGAGCCAGCCCAAGACAAGGGTGGAAGTAAATGGCCAGAAGTGGGATTGGGGGGTGGGGGGGAGCAGCAGGGAAGAGGAGTTGGGAAATCCCTCAGTGGACAGACAGTACACTGCAACCAATCCACAAAACTGCACACTTAGGATGACGCAAAAGGTTTGTCAAAGAATTGGAATGAGCAACATGGGCAGTATGCCCTTTTGCTGGAGAAAATTTCCAAATGTTGTCTGCATTGTTCTGCAAACAACAGAGCAGGCAGCAGCACTGGAGGGAAAAGCACCACAGTCAGTTGGCAATAGTTCACATGCAAAAAAGGGCTTAATTCTTGAAATTGTTGGGAGTGAGTTATTTACCTAGATTTATCTAATGCTTTACCTACAGCACTTTATAAGAACATTACAAGGATTAGCTGATGTTTGTGAAGTGCTTTATGGATGAAAGTACTAAGTGTCCAGGACAGAGGCTACTGACACCAATTGCTTTCTGGCATTCTGCATTAAATATGCAGGGAAAGCAATGAATTTAAACAGGCTACTAAACCCCATTTGATTAAAAAAGAAGTATCTCATGGAAATGCTTGAAGGCACAGCTCTTCACTGGGAAAGAGGACAATCCATTCCCTTTCTTTGGTGCAGAAGGAAATGGAAGTCCCTGCCACCTAAATAATACTGCTTTAAATCTGCCAGGCATATGAGAAAACTCATTCACCAGTAACAGCAGTGCCGTGAAATCCTTCTTCCCCCAAGAACTAACAAGTAGCAGATTGCAGTTAAGAATTTCATGATGCATCCTGAAAGACAGCTCTTCCAAAGCATAGCAAAGGGGCCATTAGGCCATATGCCCTGGGAGCGGGTCACCCAATTAATCTCCATTTGGGAAAGCACAATAATTGGCCTCTGAAGTAAAAGGTGCTCATTCAGATAAAACCTAAGTGTTGTAAACTTTGAGATTTACCTATGCCTAGTTATTAACCTTCATCAGATTTAATTAAGCCCTGTGGGTAAAACAACAAGCACTGAGAGATTTTATAACCATGTCATATTTTCTAAAGGGAGACTAACTACAGTTTCCTCTACCCTTTTTGCTTTGCTGAGTGGGAATTCTTCAACCAGTTTTCTCCACACAGTGGAGAGCACTGTAACTGGAGCAACCTACGTTTCTGTAATTCACACGATACGTTAAGAATCAACAGTTACTTCAGCAACCATAGTTATTGCTGCCATGTAAGCTTATCTACATTGTTTTTTCTAATTCCTCTATCAGAACTAAATATATGACCAAGCATGAGAAGCTCCTTACTGCAGAGAGAGGATGCAGAGCACTAAGTTCACTGTCTTAGTGAGCAGGGCAGATCCATATATTGAAAGCTTATCTGGATATTCACCATCAAAACACTGATGGATACTGAATTTCCTGGTATATCAGACCTCAGAAATGCATTTTTTTAATATTCAGTTTGACAATTTCATTAGAAAAAAATGTCTAAAACATTACCTAACGGTTTCAGATTCACAATTAGGTGAGACTTAGATACGGTGAAGCTGGTGTGCGAATATCATCTTACCAAATTCTTATTGGAAAGATGTATTCCAAGAAAGGGCTATAAGGTCTGTAGATTGTTTGCATGGAAAGGAGCAAGGAGAGCAGCAAGGAGAGGAAAAAAAAAAAAAAAAAAAAAGTTAAGAAAAAAGGTATTTTCCAAGTAAGATGATTGATTTGAGGAGCAGCGTACCATGCAAATGTTGAGTCTGTAAAATGACATGGTATGATTTTTTTTATTGCTGCAGTTCCTGCCCAGATCCCTCCACTCCCTGGAGGTTTTGTTGTGCTTCAGTGATTCATTTGCAAGTCCCATGTTTGCAAATAGCATGTATGCAGTATTAAAGCTTAACAATGGTAATTTGCAAACTGTAGCCTTTTTTTGTCCATAGGGATCTGAACTGCTTCATGATACTGCTGGCATGAATGCCTTAAATCATGAAACTGGAACTACTGCTGCTGACAGTGCCATGTGAAAAAGAGCCATCTTCAAACACAGCACTCAGAAGAACTACCAGAAATACAAGAAAGAAGAAAGGAAGCTGCCACTGCTGCAGAAATAGCCACATAGGATTTGCTACCATTGCCAAGAGAGTGGAAAAACATCACCTACTGCCACGGCCCAATGTGACATGGAATTAAATCTGCTACCTATTTCTTGAGACTCCTGGTAGGTCTGGGAGGGATGATTTCGAGAGGACTATGGATCTTTCCCTGCAGGTCATCTGATCCCCTCCCATTATGTGTGTCCCATCACAGATATCCTATCTTCACCTCCTGTGAGGTCCACGTTTCTATCTGAGCAGCTGCTGCATACCACACTGTGGCCCATCGTGATGGGTTAGCGCAGGCCAAGGGAAGAAAGGGTAATCAAGCTTTTTGCCTGATGAAACTCCTTTACAAATCCCAGTAGGAGTGGAGATCAGTACAATCCCCAACAGGAGCAATAACCACTTATTGCATAAGCAGGAGTCACTTTATCACTTAAGGCCAGCCAGCAATCTGAGCCATACACAGGATGAATGGGTAAAAGATTTGAAATTTCTCATTGAGATGGGAAGAAAACCACATATTTTTGCTGAAATTGTTATTCTTCAGCAGCCTCCTTCCCATGAGGTTCAGTGTACTCATGAGGCTAATGCATGCCAAGAAAACCAAGGAGGTTTTTTCACTGAGTGGGACATTACAAATTTATCCAGGGGCACTGTCCTCATACCGTCTTTACCCACAGGTTCAGAGACAACAGTGCATCTGAGGATGCCACTTTTGGAAACCAAGCTGAGCGTGCTGCTTGTGCCAGAGATGGGGCTAAAGTTAACTTGCTAAACTGGCATTGCTGCAGCCCCATCAGTAACACATTAGTTCTAGGTGCTGAGGTTATTTGACTCTTATCTGCAGAGAAATGGAGGTCTGTACACACATTATAGTTCAGCTGATAAAATCGTTCACATCTACTGAGTCAATCATAAGAAACTGTGGTACATTATTCATGTTACGTGAACACATTTTAGCTCTGTATTTGAACATTCTTGTACCTTCTTTTCACAGACCAAAATGTAAAATACCTGCAACATTTTCAGACCTCAGTCAGTAATGAACATAAAAATGCCTACACCTTTTTCCTTGAAAGCAGTGCTTCCATTGCCAAGCTGGTACGTACGTTCTTGGAGAAGGGACAATTGCTCTCCATTAATTTCACTTGACCTTGGTCCTGTCGCTTACTGGGAAAGATATATTTTCTTTCTAATCATCGCTAATGACTGTACTTACAAATATCTATGCTCAAGTCCATTTGTAAGTAAGAACATTTTTTATCCTGATTATATCTCAAATGGTAGTGCTGTGATAAAGCAGGAAAAAGCAGCATGAACTGCTACACCAGAGCAGCAAAAGAAAAGAAATAATGCCTAGCTGAGATTTCCTAATAGCAGATTGGGTGGCATGGTACGTTCCAAGTGTTTAAAAATAACAGTATGACATTAGTATATCAATGGTGTAAAATCAAAGGACTGCTGTCCTGCTTGGTAGGTCAGGAGTCTGGCATACGCTACTATTTTAAGTGCCAGTAAAACCTGTATAGTGACAGTATAATCAAGCAAATGCTATTAGCAAAATTGTTGCTCTGCTACAGCAGTGACCAAAGGAAAAACGTAGATGCAAGGCTGGCTCTTCATTACAGGTTGAATCTGTCATACTTGTCATATGTTTATTCTGCCAAAAAAAACTGCGTGTAAATAATGTTCACAGGGTGTACAAGTAATTGAGAAAAATCCATTAATCTGAGCTAGGATACATGCTTGTGTTTAGCTCTTAGCAATTCTTTGCTCTGGGGGCAAAGTGAGGTGATTGCAGAGTTTAGCTGTCATATTAATTATTCTATGTTTGTCACTTCATTTATGACTTACACATTAATACTAGTGAAATTAAAAAGGTGGCAACAGGAGGATCTTTATCTGTCCAGCACAGGGACAATCCAGATGAGATGTCCATGCAGTGTTATACTGTGTTTTTTGGTTTTTGTTTTGGGTTTTTTTTTTTTTTTTTTTTTTAATAATCTACCTACCCAATCACTTCAAATTTTTTCAAAGCAAGGTGAAGAAATCCATCACAAATTTTCCAAAGTTTTAACCTAAGCATCAAGCATCTTCTATCCTCAGTGCCAGAGCGAAACGGACACATTTCTCTCACTAAGAGACTACAGGATCTGAATTTTGTACCACTGCAAATTTGCCATTGAAGTTTTGCCATTAGTTAAATATAGAAATGGCAGAGTAATTCTCAAAGTAGATCCCTTTAAGTCTTCTAAGAGGATTAAAATCTCTGATTAAGAGACAAAGCCATTAGATGGATGACTCCTCAGAGCAGAGCAATGCTCAGCTCTGCTCTGATGTTTACCCTGAAATGCCTTTACTTATTAAAGTTTTCTTCAAGGTGTGCTACCAGTGTTTTAACTCTGTACTTCAGGAATACTGAATGTGATTGTCCATGTTCAAAGCGATGCTTACTCTACTCATTTATATGAAGCTATAAATAAGCAATGGAATTTTTAAGCTATGCCTCCGATTGGCTTACGTTTACTTTTGAAAGTCTCACTGATGCTCTATTTCAAGATTAGGCTGGGAAAATGACTGAACTTTTTCCACTTTCTAGACCTAAAATCCTAATACTGAAGAGAAGATTGTATTACTGCTGCTTTCACATTGCACTCCTATCTAGTACTCAGACCTGATCCTTGTGCCCAGCACACTGTAAAACCTCATTTCACTTAGCTGCTTGTCTTGTCTAGATAAGAGTTTGTTGCATCTAAGTAAACTTTGTTTACATATTTTCCCCAGTGAGAATGGCTATCATTTTGTCCAAACACTTTGTTGATGATATGTCAATTACCAATAAAATAAAGCCAAGAGCCCTGAATTACTCTGAATTGGAAACAAGCTAAATTAGTTGTTGAACGTTCACTACTATTTCCACTTCAGTACCAAACTACAACAAGGTGGCCTCCTGATCTGCACCATACATCCTTTTGTGGAGAGAAAAATGCCATAGAAAAATAAGCTTGTGTGGTTAGAAGTGTTGTTCCAGAATTTGTGACAAGACACAACCTAGAAATGTCAGCAAGCTTGTGCTAAGTCTGTCACTTTTTTCAATATTTGCATAAATTAAACAAGAGAGTGAAACCTAAATACATGAGATAAGAATTGGACATCCTTTGTAACACGTGAGTCAGCATTAAACTAACCCAAAATGCAAAAGAGCTTCAACATTCTCAACAAGCCCTTTCCAGACTCCCACTGAACCAAAGTAGAAGTTTCTACATTCGAACCTAGAGCATAGTGCAAATTGAAATCAAGGAAAAATTAATGATTACAAGAAATAAATGAGAGGTCACTCTTCTTGGAAAAGTGTTGTTATTATTTTGGAAGAGAGAGCTGGAAGGAAGCCCTCAAGCTTTGCTAAGAACGTAACATATGGATTCCCATGGAGATGTGACAACATGGTTTAGCAGAGATGAACTGTACTGTGTCAACACAGGACTACTATTTATAGTGGGCAGGTGGAACTGGAAAGAACTTGATGGTGCTGCAATTACACTGGTACCACCTGACTCAATGCTTTCTTGTGCAACGTAATCTACGGAATCTGCTTTAGCAGGAGCTGGACTTGATGGTCCATTCTGATACCTCCAATTCTGTGATTCTGTGTCTGATTCATTCTGGATCTGTGTTTCTTATTTGTTGTTGCCAACCCTTTCATCTTGGAAAAAGATAGGCTTATGAAGAGTGCAGGGGTCTTCAGCCAAAGATCCCTAATCCAGCGTTGGATCATTTCATAGTTTTCTCAAAAGCACTCAGTCTAACTAGAAATAAATAGAGCTGTAGTGTTAAGGTGAATTCACCAAGCTACGCTACAACTGCTTGTCTATTTATTCTTTCATTAACTGTGTTATTTCCACCACCCTCAGTCAGCAGGCAAAACTTGCTAGCTACATAGAAGAAAGGGTGTGTACTCTTAAGATGTCTCATATTTTAAAATTTCTGGTGGCTGTTTTGCATTTACCACTGAAAAGCTATTTTCAAGCCCCAAACACCAGAAATTACCTCTTTGCACTCCTTTGTTCAGAGGGCATAAATAGAAATGAAATATTTTTTTTTTTAGCTTGTGTATGTTGTTTTGTTTTTGGATGAGCAAAGCGTAAGCTGCATGTTATAAAAGCTTTCATACCCTGGAGCCATATCTTGTGGAAAATGCTTAGGACCGAGCCCTGGAAGACAATTTTGGGTTCTGTAAGATGAGCACATCTGTGAACCTGCCTGCCTCTCCTTGCTGTGTATCTTTCCAGAGTACTTCAAGAGCAGATTTACTGAACAAGGAAGGGGAGAGTCCCTCCATCTCTGTCACTAACTTCCTGAATTAGTGCTGCTTCTTCCACTCTGATCTGTCAGCACTGTTGGAGGGACATCAACTGGTTGTCAATTGCTAAAAAAATAGTCACTTTACTGATAGCAGTACTAAGTGTCTGTCCCAGCATGTCTGGTAATGCATTTTGTAGAGCAACCATATGTGAAGATCTCTACAATTTGTGTATAGAAACTAAGCTTTAACAACATCTTTCCATGGATATATTAATCTCATGGTCTCCAGCTTTTTAAGGTTCATGGTATGCATTAACCAGTCTGTGTATGAGTATCAAGAGCAGCTGTGTTTCTGAAAGCTCGGTACAGTTTTGTCTGAATAATACCATTGTATTGAACAGCCAGATGTACTCTGTTTAACACATCAATATTTATTCCCATAGATAATCCTAGCTGTCTCTTCTAAATTTGCAATCTATCTCCATTATAACACAGGTCACAAAGCTCCCAGGTAATTAAGGTTACCATGCTTGCCTCATATAATATTAAGAAGCTAGGTTTAAACTAGTTAACAAACAAGCATATTAAACACAAGAAAAGGACAGCATTAAAAAGACACTGAACTAAAAATGTACATTTGTATCATCCCTTTCAAATCCTCTCTTTGGCATCAATGTTTGTATTTTGATCCATGTCTGGGGTTCAAATTTACTGTTTTCTTGGAGAAACAATAATTTTTGAGAAAAATAAACAGAACTTCACAATGCTTAATCACATTACCATACTACACAAGATTATAAAGAGAGTAGTAGGGGGGGTGTTCAAGGAAAGGCTGGATGTTGTGTTGAGGGACATGGTTTAGTGGGAGCTATTGGTAATAGGTGAACGGTTGGAAGGTCTTTCCCAACCTTGGTGATTCTATGATTCTAGTAATGATGTGGGCATCAAGTAAGCAAGTACCTACTCCATTCCATACTCTTCAATAACCATTCCTTTAAAATTGGGAAACTCACAGGGCTTAATTTTCCCAAACCCATCTGGTCTGTGCACAGAGAAAGAGTAGTGATTAATTTTTCCAAAAGGCTTTGCTAAAGTCTTCACTGTTAAAAAAAAATTACGTGGTAGAAATAAGGCAAAACAGTTGCTGTGATTGTCTTTATAATTCTTCTCTCCTGAAGTACTGGATTTCAACAAGGAATGTGTCTAAACAGAGTAGAAATTGGCACCTGTTGAGCTTAGTATCAGATTTTTTGTGAAACAAGAAAAAAATATTGCCAGAATTGAAGATTTTGCCAATAATGACCTTGTGAGAATATAAATCTCTGTGTCCACAAGTTGGCACACGCACAGGGTATTTTAATAACTTTTGTTACTGCTTTCACAATATTGGATAACTAGAACTTTGTGCAAAGAGACAAGGTGCACCAAAGAGGACACACCACCCCTTCCAGAGGGTCATCACACCTGGGGTCTTTCCTGTGGTGAAGTGATTTCACCCTGACTATTAATATACAATATAGAACAGGGAAAACAGCAATCACAGTTGTACCAAAGCACTGAGCACCAGAGCTACAGACAGAGAGCAGAAAACTAATCCCCAGATTAGTTCCCATCTGATTTTCTGTGTCTTTAGCACTGTCAGCAGCTACTTACACTGAACTTCATGACCTAAATGCACACGGGTAACGTGTTTTTTTTTTTTTTTACTCATCTACCTATAGAAGGATGGCATGATTTGTAACAGCAGAACCCAGTGCCAGGAATAAAAAATATTTAGGGACAGCTACGGTCTCCTGATTATGTCAGTGACTCCACTTTTAATGTTCTTATTTTTAACCAATGAATATTTTAATTACAAAATCACAAAAATAAGGAGAGGGAAGAACCCAATACATTCTGTATTATAAAACACTGCCGGACAATATGGACTTCCAAAAATCTTAGTCAAGTTTGCATCTGGTTTTCAGTCTGTTTACCTCCCACATGAAAGCAGTTTATCTAGCCGTAGCTGATAAGCACAGGTAACAGTGGTGGTGATATGGGCTAGGAAGCAAAGTGTTAAGTCCAGGTTATCCAGGGGGTTACATTTAATTTGCCAAACCACAGAGTAACTCTTTGCCCCACACTGTTCCTGCCATTACCTGCATCACTGGGAGCAGTGTCCATGTCTGCATGTTTACTTGCCATGCAATATCAACCTTATTTCCCTGCACTTAGTCTTGTGATGAAGAATGATAAATCACAAAAGACAAGAGACAAGTATCTGTGAGTTTCCTGATCCCTTCTCCTTCTCTGTATTTATGGCCTCATTTGAAAAATTTGCTCATGCACCTGTAGGAGTGTGCCTGAAGCTCTGTTTGTGACAACACCTGTACTCACAGATACCCCATCTTCAGTAATAATCCCCAAAAATAAGCAGTATTCTGGGCACTCAACTGTATTCAGCTTATTCTTTAGAAGAATACATATGACCACACTCCATTCCTGCCTGTTGTACATCTCCCTTTAGTGTGCATAAAGAAAGCAGCGTTTTTGGTTTCCCTATGGATACTATGAGTTTTACTTTGCTTTCAAAGACACTGTGGTTCAGACTGCATGAGAGTGGGTGTCCAGGAGAAACACAAGTGGATGGCGAGCCCTCTGGATTAAGTAGAATCCAAACAGTGTCCTTCTCCAAAATGAAGCTTTTATGAAAAGATATGAAAGATACTGCTTTTTTTTCCCCATGTAAAATAGAACACCTGAAAGTTTTCTTTAAGTACAGAAAGGCAATATGGATACCTACAGCAACTAAATATTTCAATTCTCTCCTAGTAGCTATTTTGAAAAAATAAAACCATCTCAACATTGCACTGTTCCCTACTGTTTTAATAATCTACCCAAAGGCAGGAGAAGAATTAAAATAAAATTATTTTAAAATATACTTTCTGTGTGAGGGGTCAAGTCCCAGTCAGATTATAAAAGGGATTAAATAACTTCAAAGGAAAGTTAATGCAAAAAGCTAATTCTTAGTATCAGAACCTGGTCTGCCTGAGTACAAATGTTATAGTTTTCTTCAGATCTCAAAAAAGTTAAGTTTCTTTTTGCCTTCCACTAGCACATATCTGTGCTACATGGCCGTCAAGTAATGGATCGGTTTTTGTCCAGATAAACACCTCCACGTTTGTTTGCAAGACAGAAAATACAAGGAAGGTAGATGCTGATAAATGATAAACTCATCATTTTACTGAAGATATTCAGTAATTCTCTTGTGGCTATTTATAGTCATGCTGGAATTTAGCAAGATTTACCAGCCTGGTGATATTGTCTGCCCTGTGGAAAAAATAATAAAATAAACTCCTTACATGTCTCAAGTGCTATAAAGCAGCAAATATAAATGCAGCAAGAACAGAATGTTCCAATTTTTTTTAGCATCTTTTTAAACCTCTGATTATCTATTCCTTGTATTTTAATCTGTCATCTTATGTTACAGTAGGCTTGTGTTTTCTGAACACAATCCCAAGCTTAACTGCAGGTAGCCGTATTCTTTCCCAGACTTCATCCATTTTGGATCATTCACAGAACTTTACTGCCTCATTAAAACTGAGCATTTTAAATTAAGTTTATTTTAGGAGCCCCAAACGAAGGATACAGCGAATTGCTAAGGAAATCTAAACAATAAATCAAACAAATAAAAGTTAGAATTTATTAGTGTTTATGTTCCTGAAAATAAAGTAGGACCAGAATGCCAGCTTTTTTTAGGTTTGAAGGGAAGATCTCGTCCTGAACCAATAAAGTAACAACTGAATTAAAAACAAACTGATTATTTTTTTTACTGCTCTTTAATTAGAACATAGAGTTATTTTTGTCATACCAGATTCTCTCAGCTTCCAGCACTTTTTCAGAACATCCTCACTTGAGAATAATTGAAATAACTGTTAAGTATCCCACTACTAGGATTTCTAGCATCACTTTCTAGTGTGAGTTTCCTGTCAGCTTTTAGAAAGAACCAGAGGTTACTTCCTCATAGCCCTCTTCTTTGTGCAGATCACTTTTCCACATCCTCACTGCATTCAACCAGTCTCCTGAACCCTGTTTCAGATCTTCTCTACTCTGCCAGGCACTATGCTGGGCACACTGCTCCTATGCCATTTCTTTATTAACCTCAACTGAACCTCACTGCAGTGTCCACTCTGGGCCCAGAAAACAGTCCTAGCCTCCACAGACACTAACTTAACGCCCAATTCCAAACAAATTGTCCCTCAGGATTTTACGCCCACATTATTTCCATAGGAACAAGCAGGTGGGATCTTCTAAGCCAGATGCCTGGCATTTTACTATTAGAAACCAGTTTCTAAAATAAATCAAAATCCAGATAAAAATTAAATAGCGTTGCTTTTCCTGTTGGAAAGCTGATCCACAACTTCTTTAACTTCTAGACAAATTCCCAGATTCATAGAATCATAGAATCACCAAGGTTGGAAAAGACCTAAAAGATCATCCAGTCCAACCGTTCACCTATTCCCAATAGCTCCTACTAAACCATGTCCCTCAACACAACATCCAGCCTCTCCTTGAACACTCCCAGGCTCGGTGACTCCACCACCTCCCTGGGCAGTCCATTCCAGTGCCTGACCACCCTTTCTGAAAAGTAATACTTCCTCATGTCCACCCTGAATCTCCCCTGCCGTAGCTTGAAACCATTACCTCTGGTCCTATCACTAATGAACTCTTTTACTTTGAGCCAATATTGTCCACACTGTGTTAACTGGTTTACTTATAAACATCAAACCAAGCATCATCTCTGATTTTCACTAACCCAAGTTTATTGTGCTCTTTTAATCTCCTTCCTCTAAGTTTTCTATTGTCCTATTCACTTTAATCCTCCTCCTCTGCATATGTTCAAGTCTGGATTCATCTTCATTAAACATAACCATCCAGAATTGAATAAAATATCACAGACAAGTTCTTAGACATTAGCACTAATACTTTCCTATCTGTATTCAAAATGCTTCATCTCAAGCTTCCACATATTTTTTCCACATCTCAAGCTGTGTGAGACTGATGCCTCATATACTGTTCTGTAAATATAACTCCCCATTTCTTTACCCCATACATTGTTAGGAGTTGATAAATTCCAAATTTATTGATAAAATCTGCATTACTCATCCTTAGCTCCACTTCCAGCTACTCTACTGAATCCTCTCTCTGCTATTCTAGATGCCAGTGACATTCTGAAATGTATCCTGAATGATATTCTCACTCTTCCTGAATATTTTCAGTACTTCACAACTGCTTGTTATCAGCACATTTAGCACACTGCCATTCTTGGTGTCAAGATCATTAATAAAAATATTTAATGAGTTCTTTCTCAAGAGAGATCTCTGAGTAGTAGTCAGACAGATGTGCTTTCAGCACAATCTTCCTTACTCATCTTTTAGTTCTTCTATAAAAACTGCATCTTCTAATGTTTGACTAATACTTTCCTACATTACATCAGGCTGAAAACAGACAAAGAAAATGTAGTATCTCTAATCTGTAAAATCAATTTCCTAACAAAGAAAGGTGGAAAACCAGTATGTTGCAAGTTATCTGTGGCAGAATAAGGCTGTACTTCATCCAATTTTCACTTTCTTTATTCCTCCCATACACATTTCTGCTAAGACATAACAGTGAAGCCAAACAGATGATTGTTACTACAGCACTCACCCACGAACCACACACTGGTCCAGTCACATAAAACTTTTGTTTGTTTGTTTTGTCATATGGCCAGCATACTATGCTCGTTATAGGTTTATAGCTATCGCTAGCTCTGCAGATGTTTAAAATCAAGAAGCACTGATTGGGCTGCAGTGAGAAGTATTCAACACATTTGAAAACCAGATCCCAAAGTATGAAGAAAGATCTGAAAAAGGGTGTGCCTCCCACCTCACTTCACACCTCACAGGCAATCTGTAATACGAGAGGAGAGAGAGTCACACTCCTGAGGCCAGAGAATTATTCAATTATTTATCTTCTATATATGATTTTCTCCAGGTCACTCTTGACAGAAACCAAATGAAACTGAGGACCAGATCACTGTTCTGAAAAAATGAGTTTGAAGAATCTTCACGTGAAGCTGAAACTAGGATTTCAAGGACACATCATTTTCACGTGGCATCAGACCTTGAACTGGAGCCCAACCTGCCAGTCTGTACTCCAACACGCACCAGCGGGCTCTCCAAGCAGAGAAGCTTACATGCAGGTCTGGGGTATGCCTCATGTCTGAAAGTTGCACAGACAAGCACATGGCACCAGCCAAGCCCAACATGACTCAACAACCAGCCTTCAAAAGGGCACCCCAACAGGTTTGGCCCCAGCCTCCATACCATTACACCTCACACCACTCTGCTCTTAGCATCTTACCACAAAAGCAAGATCAATGTTGTGCAATAAACAGAGCTGAATGCTGGGGTCTCTATCAAAGGTGAAGAAAACAGTTGAGGAAAGTATGGATTAGAGATGACTGGACAAGTCCCCAGGTAGATAGAACAGCTTGCATACCAGTAGCCCAAGCAACTGAAGAAACTAAAGCCCTCCTTTATGCACAGCTAGAAAAAGGATGTCACTCACACTTGGTCTTGCACTCTTTAAAAAACAAAATACACTGACACAAGTATTGTCAACACAACAAAGGAATCTTGGCCACTGTGAACAAGTAGAACAGACTGATTTTAAGTGGTCTGCCCAAAGTCAAGCAGGAAACCTGCTGGCAGGATTTTTTCCCCAAATTTCAGAGATAATTTCACACTTTGTTCACACTTTAAAAGCTTTAAAGATGAATGTACTATTCATAGTAAATAACACAGTTATCAAACAAAGACTTTTAGTCACTGGATGTATTATCAATGAATAGCCTGATTTTTATGAATATGCTCATTAGTCATAATTGTTTAACAAATGATTTATCTGAACAAGTTTCATCCTCTGAGTTCTCTTATCTACTCGTGAATAATCATAGACAGCAAGATGTGATACATGATTACTTCGCTCCCTCATAGAAAAAGTGAAATACTATCAGTAGCTATAGATACTTTCAGCATGAATGTTCATTTGTGCTCGTGTATGTTGTATGACTTGTCATTAAAAGCATCCATCATCCCACTATGAACACTATATTGACTCCTTAAAATTAGATTTAATTTATTGTGGCACCTCTTCATTTAAAAGGTTATTTTAAAAGGACAATTAAGAAATTACCTGTAAATATTAATTCATCCCTTATTGCAAATATTTTTCCTTTTAAAGACACATTTTGAATCCTGCTTTAAACATAAAAATGGGCTTTTTAAGTCTTGCACAGCCAAACACATGTTGTGACATGGGTTATCTTCAGACTATCAGCATGTCTATGCTAAAAGCCAGAAGTCTGACAAAAAGGTGTTCACGTGTGCTCAGTCTCCTCAAAACAATTTACATTGTAGAAGACTTTTAAAGAGTCCACAAAAGATAGCAGGAAAAAAAAGATATGTGGAAAAATCATAAATATTCACAGAAGAAACTGAAAGTCACAGGAAATAGAAAAAGAAAAAAGTGAATTGCTGCAGAACCGTTAGAAATTGCCACAACAAAGAAGAGCTTGTGACAACGACGAAAGAGAGAAGGACAGAAGGTAGAAATTCTGCTTGTGACGGACAAACTAAAGGAAACTTCAGATCCATGTGGATGGCTGGCATCAATTTGTTTATGCTGGAAAATATTTCATATTTCTTTACTTATTACTCACATTATCTAGAAATAGCACTCTGACAGCTACTTCAGTGCTAATTTAACTTCTTCGTCACATAAAGCAAATACCTGCTAAACGTGGCTTACTGAGCCACACAGCGACAATAACGGGCCACAATGTGATTTCTTAAGAGCTTATATTATTTTGGTACAAGAAATGTTTTTGAATGCTTTGGTGTCTGTGCTATCCACGCTGAGTAGCCCTTCTAAAATGTGTACTAACATTTGTAAATGAAAACTTCAAAAGCCATAAAAAAACTAATATCTGTTTGGTGCCTCTGAGTTTCAGGCAGTATTTATAATTGCATAAAATAGTTCCATACAGTTCAGTAGGGGGTTGAGAGTCTCTTATGTAGTCACTAGTTCTAGTAAGAGTATTAATTTTTTTTT
Source organism: Lagopus leucura (assembly GCF_019238085.1). Taxonomy (NCBI): domain Eukaryota; kingdom Metazoa; phylum Chordata; class Aves; order Galliformes; family Phasianidae; genus Lagopus; species Lagopus leucura. Next base: position 28,632,107 of record NW_024962263.1, read on the forward strand.
TAATAAAACAGGTGAAAATGAAGAAAATGTGATAAAAGCTTTATCATCCTTAAAATAGCAAACATAAGAAATAATAGCAAAGCATGGGTACAAAATACAAGTATATCTTGGGAAGATATAATCTGCTCATTTACTAGATGGAGAGATGTTACCAGCAGCAATTACTATGTAGAAAGTAACAAGAAAAAGTAGAAGCTCTTCTCAGATTCCTCATCAGCAGAAGAAAAAATAAGTTTCACTCTTAGCCCACATACAGTAAAATGGAATAAGCCAAAAAGGACCCAACAGATCTTCAGGGAAAAAAAACCAAAACTGCTTACAATTTGTCAGAAAACGAAACCTGGGGCTTATTACGGAGGAATAGAAGACAGAAGTCTGCAAGTCAGACTACTGTGTTGTAGTAGATGAAAGTACTTCATGAGCAGGCATTTAGAGCCTGATCTTAGGATTCTCCATGGAGAATCCTATCAGAAATTGTCTCTGCTTCAGGAGGGAGGTTGGACCTGTTGACCTCCAAAGGTCCCTTCCAAATTAAACCATTCATTGCTTCTGCAAAGACTTGCTTTTTCCTTTTCAGCTTTAGTGTTCAGATTATGAAGATATCTTATCTATGGATTTCAAGAGAAAATGTTCATAACCTCTACAAGTGGAAAACCTCCCCGATATCTGAAAACAGAAAATAGGGAAAAAAAAAAACTATATATATATATTTATATATATATTAATTTTTATATATATATATATTTTATTATATATATATATATATTTTTTTTATTATATATATTATATATATATATATCTTTGTGTGTATATATATATATATATATATATATATATATATAAAAGAAAAGGTGATTGAAAAAGCTGTGGGAAGCAACTAAGAGATCCAGTGTGTGTACACTGCCTAGAAGTAAACTGGGAAAGGTCAAATCAAGAATTTACTATGTTCATGAAATTAATAGAGACACAACAAAAGAATGATAACATCTTAATGCTTAACCAGCGTCACAGTGAAAAACAGAACATACACATTATGTGGAAGAAAACAACAACAACAAACAGTAAACCACTTTTGGATGGACTTGGAGTGTTTGTGAAAATGCAATCATTTTCCAAAGGACTGTAACTAGGAATAGAATGGATTCAGAAGAACAGAAGTGTATGTATTCTTCAGAAAGAAAATGATGCAGCAACAATCAAGGCTAACATAATAGCCTCAATAAGGATTTTCCAGTAAAACATTAGGACCCAAACTTGGAATACAACCTCGAATGCAAATGGGGCATGTGTTAACTTTATATGACAGTAAACATCAGGCCCAGTTACACAAAGCCACAAACAAAAGCCAAAAAGAAAACAAAAACAGAACACAAGTGGTAAATCTAGCACTTTCCACTGGACAGCCTACTTCTAGTATGTATATTTGTGAGTTAGTTTTTAAAAAAACAAAAAAACCTTGAAACATTATGGAAGTCATCTCCAATCATCCTTCCCAAGACTCATTTTGTTTAACAGCTCAAGTTTAGGACTAAAATTTCAAGAATTGTGCTGCATATGAAAGTTAGGGTACTAAAAGTAAAATAAGTTATTCATACAACTCACTGTAAGTTACTTCTCTCTGGCTCTTCTGTTCTAATATATATATTTCAAATTTCCAAAATATAGCTGAAGCTACACTGCCCAATGCCCATCTTTTTATCTATATATTATTCATACAACAGATTGAAGACAAATTGCCTGAATAAATTTTTTTATTACATGCAACAGTGGATTTAACACTGTTATTCTCATTGTATTGGCATCATAGGAAAAATACTTGATTGTTGTAATGTCATAGAGGAGAAATTTTTTTCAGTTGAGCACCGTGTGTTTTATTGCTTTTAGCCAATGTTCCCCAGCCACCAGATACCCGATTTAAAAATCATACTCATATGAACTCCTTTATAATTAATGATTACTACTTTGTAAAACTCCTTAACAGAATCTAATTGACTTCATCAGAATTTTCAGCTGTTCTTTCTCTCCTTGAATAGAAATAGAAACAATTTTATCCCTCTCTAGATTAGCAATGAAATATGAGACTTCTGAAGAGAAGATTTTCATGAATTCTCACTGTAAATACTTTATCATCAATCGCTGGAAACTTATTGGCTTAGAAAAAAATTTGAAGGCATGACACTGTTGCTGATGGTACAGGACTCTGCAGGAAAATCCAGACTGATCAGCTGATTTCATCCAAATCAGCAGTACTGTACAGTAATTTCATGGGAAAACAAATTGGAGTTTTCTGTATTTTTGTTAATATAATGTCATGTGGACAGATGTGAATGAACTGGTTTCAAAATGGAATAAGATCTCAAGACCTGAAAATACTGAATTAACTTGTACTGCTTTCTTCAGCTGTCAGGATACAACCCTAAATGGATGGCAACACCCTTACTCTAAAATAATTTCTTGTCTTTCTTTTGAGTTTCCAAATACACAACAAAAGGGATGGAGAAAAAAAAAAAAAAAAAAAAAAAGAGATAAATATAGATGCTGATAATTTTAGGAAATGCCTTCTGGCACATCCAAAAATACAACACAAACTTCTGACTCACAGGTCCGCATCCCAGCCCCATTCAGGTTGGATATTAAGCAAGATTCCATCTCTGAAAGAGTGGTCTGGTTGGAATGCACTGTCCAAAGAGGTGGTTGAACCGCCATCATCCCTGGGGGTGTTTAAGAAACATTTAGATGTTGTACTAAGGGACATGGTTTAGTGGAGAAATATGGGTAGGTGGACAGATGATCCTGGAGGCCTTCTCCAACCTTGAAGATTCTATGAACCACAACTGTATTCCTAAGAGTATTTTTTAAAGTTGAACACATATTTCATAAGCATTAATCTTGTAATACATTGTGAAATTGTCAAACTCACCACCTTAAGTGCTACTAGGAGTTTACTTTGTTCTTATACATTTTAAAACAATCATCTATATAATAGAGCCCCGGATGTTACATTTCATTGCTAATACTCAGTGTTTCATAAATCAGTGATAATCTGAGCAAGGCTACGAAAATCTTTCAAGGATAAGCAACTCATGTTCTGCTAGGATCTTTATTTTGTGGAGTAGAAAACACTTAAATGAGGAATGATACAGGTTGCTTTCATGAATTGAGACTATTAATGAAATCTTGTTATGAATAAATTAGTCCTAGCTTAATATTTTGTTAACAGAGGAAAAGTATGCGTCCTCCATTATCCATCTCTCAAATGTTATTGCATTTAAGATGTCTACAGAGATTTTATCATGTTTTATGTTATGTTTATTATGTATATATGGTTTGGTGCCTTAAATGCACGTTCTGTGTTGTGATTTAACCAGGCAGGCAAGCAAGCACCACAGAGTTGTTCCCTCAGACCCTACTCTCAGTGGGATACAGGAGAGAATTGGGGAAAAAAAACAAAGGCAATGTGTACTCTCAGATGATCTGCCCAATGGGAATAAACCAACCTTTAAAAGTGTGTTCTAACTACACACAGAAACATTAAATGGGCAACAAAAAGAAAAACACTGCATTTAGTTCAGAATTAATTATGGAGAACAAAATTAATCACAGCATGAGGAAAAAAATGAAGACTTTCTAAACACCAATGCATTAGAACAGCACTCTGGTAATCATCTAAACCATGCTGACTACTATGACTTTGTTCTCCTTCACGTGCCTGGAATGAATTCCACAATTAGATGCTTTATCACCATCCCAGGGATTGAAGTGAGGTTGGACAGACTGTAGTTCCCCAAGTTGTCCTATTTGCCTTTCTTGAAGTAATGATATTTGTTTTCCTCCAGTCTTGGGGCACTTGTCCCATTTGCCACAATTAAGGAGACCACACAGCTTCACAATGACATCTGCCACTTCCTTCAGCACTCATGGATGCAACCCATCAGGGCCAATGGAGTTGTGTTCAGCTAGCTCAAGTATCCTCTGACCTCCCACAAAAGGTCACCTTCCTTGCCCCAGCCTTCTAGTGTGGTTTTCAGGACTAGAAGTCCCAAAAGACAGTCTTACTGGTAAAGAGTGAGGGAAGGAAGACATTCAGTTCCTTGATCTCTTTGCTGTCAATAGTGAAGAGATAATCAGACTGCATGCCTATGAGAACACATTCATTTATTTGCTGAAAGCTCATAGAAGGAAGCATGCAAATCAAATGTTTAAACAACAGATATATTAGAAGGAATGAAGCAACAAAAACAGTGGAGGTTGTTGTTACTTCCACCACTTGCGAGCCATTGTTGGCCTGGTAGCAAAGGTTTTAAAATATCAAGCACTCTCCTTCCAACAGAAAAAAAAATAAAAATAAAAAAATAAATCACAAAAAGGATATAGTGGATATGTTTTTCTTTCCATCAAAGCTCAGCACAGAGTAAGCTCAAAAACTGTTTTTTTAATAATGTACAGGGGAAAAAAGAATTATCATGGGGGCTTTTCACTGACTGAAAAACATTTCAGCAAAAGCTACACTTCCACCCTCAGAACCTGTGAAACTACAGGCAAATATTTCCTGACCTGTAAGAGCATTTGACCTAGAGGCATTGCGTACCACAGAAAGTGCTTGAATATCAGCCTATGGGTGCATAATTCATTGGCAGAGATAGACATGATTTACATTTCTTATGTGGAAACAGAAAGAAATACAAAACTTTGTATCCAGTATGTTCTAGACTTTATGCTCTAACAGGGATAATTTAGAAGTGCTGTAAATAATTCTGAATCAAATCCGTAAGAGGAAAAAAAACAAACAGAAGCATCTGACTGATGATTGGAACTAATTCACATTGTACTCAGAATACAGAGTCTAAAAAAGTGGAAAAATACCCACACCACTTATAAAGCAACCTACTAAGGGAAAAAATCAGGCACAAAATTATATTTGCTATATATATGTATGCGTATGTATTTTAAAAATGGAACAGGGGGAATATATCCATAACCACTCAAAGTGTTCTGACTGCCATTCATTATTTTAAAATCTGTATAAGCATATGGTACATTCTCAACATAGTACCCATAATAAGATTTTGATGAGAATACTCTTCAGCCCTCTGTTTAATATTTATGAAATAAGCATTTACTTAATCAAAGTAAGTCTTTAACTGAAGCAGTGTGGTTCTACGACCAGAATGAAATGAATATAAGTAATGCAAGTTTGAAGCTAAGCATTCTAGAAAATGTATAAAAGTAGAAACATGATAAAAAACACTTAGTTAGCAGTTAGAAGCAAATGACACGTAACTAAACTAGAAACAAAAGGAATCCTGAAAGCAGTGCAAATCCATTGCTTTTTTATAGTAGTTCTGTTCTCTCCTATCCAGGCTCGGCTCAAAGTAAAACTGTGACAATGATGCTGACTCTGTGCAGAGGCAGGAGGTAGAAATCTGCTTAATGCAAAAGAGCCTGGCTCCTTGACAACCCAAACTCGCATGTAAATCTGGGAAAGCAAACCAGAAAGGGTACTGTGATGTGAGGAACACAATGGCCATGTGGTCCTCAGCTGCTGGTCCAAGAGACATTAATCGCTCCCTCAGCCACAGATTCTTGACCTTTCCATTTCCAAGAGGCTTTCTTGGCCTATAATGGTTTTGTTCCAGAGTTTAAAATGAACAAACTGTAAATCCTATGTAAAAAAAAAAAGTCATCTGTCAGAATGAGATCACCTAGAGGAAGAGGTAGGCTGCAAGAATGTTATTCTAATGAGATAATTTAACCTCTAGATTCTGTAATGAGGAAAACAAAACAAAAACCAACACAGGACACGCAGGAGTTTTAGGTAGTGTAAGGTAAAAGGAAGCAGCACATCATCAGAAGTGTTACTGCAGACAGACAAATACAATGGGAACATCATAATTAACCTTTTCTCTTGTTTTGGGAACACTGAGCAGTTTTTAGGTCCAGTTCTTCCTTTTTTCAGGACTTCTGATTACACACAGTTGATCATCAACTGCTCTTAATCCCATGCCAGTGGTAAGTTTACAGCTCACTGCCTCACAACATGCCTGAACCAAAACCTGCATTAGTCTCTTCCAAAAATGGTACCACCCCAGCTTCACTTTGTGGCATACTTAATTCTCTTAAAGCCCAGGGCATTTCAGCAATGTGGAACTGGAAAAATCAGTGCAGTTTTACACTGCATCAAAGGTCATATGTGAAGGTCTTCTATTTTAAGTAGTCATAGGCCCATGTTTTCAAAAAGCACTGAGCGATTTTGGATGTTGCATTTTTTTTTTTACAAGTGCTTAATAAAAAGTGCTGGGAAGAGTTTATTTTCTCCAGAACTACTGATGATCTGCCTCCAGACATCAACTCAGCAAAAAAATAAATAAATAAATAAAAGGTGGTTCAAGAAGGCAAATGAAAAGTAAGGGGCACCAAAAGCTTTGCAGCACTGCCTCATTACTCTCGCTACACTAAAATTTTCTTCTTTTTTTTTTTTAAATATGCTTTTGCTGAAAGCATAAATCTCTTCGCTTTTGTGTCACTTAGAATATGCTGTCTGAACAGTTATTTCAGATGCACGTATTTTAAACAATTTACTTTAAATTATGAACTCCATGCTGCCAAGTATTCAAATGTAATTACAGTGGTTGGGAGTGACAAACACCAGGAGACCACCTATCAAGCCAATTTCTCTCTATGTCTGTAACAGTATCAATCTACTCACTGTACTTCACACTACTGGAGAGTATATGGTATTTACAGTGTTATATGCTTGCCAGATGCATGTTAATTAAAATAGAAGAAATTTAAAAGTGTCTTTGCCTGGTTTCTTCATTCAAGTGGCTTAAGAAATGCTCAAAAGTAATTTTCATTAAGTGCTGTGCTATTTACTGGTGAGGACAGAAATGGTCATTACTGACTCCCTGCTGCTGAATGCAGCTCTCCAATTGTTCATAATTCTTGGGGAAGGTTTGCTTAAAAATATGAAAAGAATGCTAAAAGGAACTGCATGGATCACTATTCCAAACCTGCTGTCCTGTCACAAATGCCAATATAAACTGACATCTAGTTTTAAGCTTCAGATGTGAGTTTTAACAGTTGAAGCAAAATCCATAAAGGAGCAACAAGAACATGTTTTCTAAAATAAACATCAGGGAATAACAGTCAAAAGTCCAACTAACGTGATGGTTTTTCCTCTTAAGAGCCTAGGTCTAAATTTTCAACATCTTAAACTGGGAAAAGCTTCCGGAAGATTTCTTCTATACCTTTTTCTATTTCCTTCTTTGTACCAGGATAGCATACAGAACTGTTTGTAATAGGATAGGTGTGGTTCCCCCCCAGATTAAACACAGGACCTGGGCCTCTCTACATTGGTTCAAAAAATGCTGGGGCAAAGTGAACTGATGTTCTCATTAAAGTAATCTGCCAGCACCTTACCCTTCCTATCTATGTTGCAAATCATTTTAAGATGTGCTGACTTTGACTAGTAGGCCTTCCTGAGTTGTACTTTCACAAGGATAAAATATTCCTGAAAAGTTTCTCCATTCTGTAGGACAAAAAATGTCTTCTTTAAGAGCAGATGAGTGCTGTATGTGTTCTTGCCCCACTAGCAATCCTAAAACCAGTATATTTACTGCAGAAGTTGGGAGAAAAATGCTACTTCCCATTATTTTTACAGTTACCATATTTTTCTCTCTCAGTATCTCAAGGCTGTAGTAGAACACAGTCTTGTTCACCATCAACATTGTGATAAAGCAGTAAGGTGCTTTTATTCCTTTTCTATCTATTTTTCCTTCTGCTTTCCCACTGCATTCTGTGACAAACCTTGTTATACTGGGAAATAACTAGAGGATGTCTTCCTGGAGGAACTCAGCCCTACTTAAAACATATGATGTTACGCAGAAGCAGCAGTTTTTGGATTCAGTTATTAAAGGGCACAGAACCATCAATAAATTAATCCATGGAAATGAGTGGCATGGTAGAAAAGCAATACAAGCCATCTCCATGAATCACCACACTTCTGGCAAATTCATCTTCATACTTGTTAGTGAGAGTTGTCTCTTTTAGAGAAACTATCTTGCAGAGGCACCAAATGATCTTTCCTTCCATGCAAAATACCCTGCTTGTCTTTTAAATAGACTCCCCTCTCCAAAAGAGTATATGAAATATTCCTTTAAAAGTAAATCTAAAGCCTACTCATAAATTGGCACTAACATGCATATCAAAGATGTTCTGCAGAACTGCGTAATGCCAGAAGCACTTCGCTTTTCCACAGAAATCTTAACGAAGCTTAAAACAGCAACTTCTAACATCATTACTTAGACATAGCACATTATGTGCTCATCTTCTCATACAAATGGTCACTTATTGCTTTAATCGCATGCAAAAGAGCATACAGGTATATATACATATCAAATGAATAACGCAACATTAACTAAGCAAACAAAATTCTAGCACACAAGGATGTTATATTAAAATAGGAATGAATGAGGCCCTGTGCCGAGTCTGTGAACTCCGCACGCAGATCACGAGGAGCTCAGAGGCTTATGACCCACAGAAAGCTGTCCTCTCCATAAAGAGCCTTCCTTGTGTTCCCAAAGCAGTTGCTGTCTTCAGAAATTTCTGTTGTCTCTCTAAGCTGGGGACATTCCTACAGTTTCTCATAATCTCAGTTTTGGAAATACTGGTCACATGTGAGTTACATCCTAGCAAGAAAACTGAGCAAAGTCTCATTTTACACTCAGGATTCTGCACCCAGTGGGGAGACACATGGTTTGCATTATTAAAGGAAATGTATAGCCTTTGCAAATGTAAAGTCTCAGTTACTTCCCTTCTTCAAGTAATGATAATGTAGTAAATCGTACCTATGAAGTTCTATGAAATATTTATTATAAAGATTTACCAGCCTCATTAGTTTCACCTCTGTCAGCAGCAGGGCTTTCACAAAATGTTATGATTTTTATTTTCCACTTCTCAGCCTTTGACTATAAGGTATTAAGACAATACAATGATTTATTTTTCCAGATGTGCTTTTCTTTCTCTGAGCATTATTTTCTTCCTGGTTTGGTTTAATTTTACACTTGACTGAGGTGTATAAACTGAAGGAACTGAAGTAATTTGGGGAAAATAAGTACATGGGTTACAAAAAGAATCATTTTGTAACTGTTTTACAGAAGTAAGATAATCATCTATGGCAGAACACAACTCAGTTTAAAAACCCAATTAATAGCACTGGCATGGCAGTGGTGTAAGAAGAACTTATCACAGCTTAGAAGTGATGGAATCTGGACAATGTACTCCACTTCTAACTTGACCTCAGGCTTTCTCAGTCTTGTAATCCAGAGATAACCAGACAGGGCAAAGGGAGGAAATCTAGAGTGCACACATTTTAGTTAAATCTGATTATTGAGATGTACATTCATCAGTTTACTAAGTGCTGTCACTTTATGCAATCGCACTCTGTTGTGGTTGCCTCTTCCACAGGAACCTCCTCTTACTAACTTTTGAATGCACTGATGAGTAGCAATCAAATCTGACAGAAATGTAGGCAAGTTGGTGACAACATTAGTGCAAGCTCCATGTAACACACCACAGTGGAACATCCCTACCGCAAATTCATTATCCAGTGACTCCCAAGCTTATGCCAACAAACACCAGCACATATCAAAACAATTCAGATAAAAAAAAAAAATTGAGAATTAAAAAAAAGAAGAAAAGGAGTTTGCTGCTGTATGAAGACATTACAGGGCATCTGGAATATGCTGCTCAAAACTAGCTCAGGTATTGCTTGAGGGAATCAGCACTTTTTCATACAAGGAAGGCATATAAAGTTTCCCTGGTACTATTAAAAGCTGTATCTTCAACAACTCCTTTACCCACACTGTCAGAAAACAAATTCACCAAGTGGGGTAATTATTCCTCCCTAAGCCTCGGATTTCACTTCTTTATCTTCTACATACGGCTTTTCTTTCAGTTTGGAAGTAACCATTTCTGATATCTCATTAAACCAGCCTTCTCTATTGGATATAGGAATGTCCCATTTGCTTTCAGCTTGTATGTAAGTCATAGCTTAATTCTTTATCTCCTCTTTTCAAGAGCTGTTTTCTTATCCAAGATGCAGGTACTAAAAGTTGCAAGCCTAGCTCTTCATTCTTACATCAGTCAAAACATTCATCCTCTTTTTTCACCCTCGTTTCTGTAATCTCTCCAAAAAACACCAACTCTATACAAATGTTCATCTTCAGATTGAATACAATACTCAGATTTCCATGACACAGTTTCATAGTCAGTTTCCCCTGTCTAGGATACCTGAAAAGCTATGAAAAACACTTGTTGCTTTTGAATGTGCTGTTATAAGAAACAGAGCTACCTTCAACTCTCCTTCCTTACAGCTCCTGCTCTCAGGCAAGAAATGAGGTGCCACTCTCTAATTACACTATTTAGGGGGCATTCTTAAGTCCTTTTATTTTTGGCATTCTGCACTGTCCGTCAATCAACCTGAGCCAAGTCTTTTAGCAAAAAAAATGTTTCTTTTAGCATCCAAGTTTGAACAGATCAGCACATCATATTATAAGTTTCTTCATAAAGAATAACCAGTTCACTAATTCACAGCAAAAACGTCTTAGGCTCTCTACAATCTCTGTAATAGCACAGCTTCTGTATTTTTATTATTTTACTGTGAAACTGTCCTGAATTTCTGTCTGCTGTTCAGCAGTGGTCATAGGTTGTTTTGTTCTTCTGAAGTGGTAAAAGTGTCTCACCTCAAATATCACTCTATTCATTGGTGCCATTAACAAAATTCTTATGGGAAATAGAAATTTCCCAGAAAAACTTGACTTAAGAAACCCTCCAACCAATTTTTCACAACTGCATCTGTTTCCCTTTCCATAACAGTTTTCATGTAAATACTCAGAAACTGTACAAAGGACTCTTCCAGAGAAGAAACTGCCACTCTGTGACAGCTCCAAATCTGAAGTACCATGTATTTAGGGGAGCTTCTGATTGCACCCCACCACTGGAAAGAGACAGCTAAGAACTCTCATTTATAACCTCATGCAAAGCAATAGCAAATATATCCGTCTCATCTGCTAGGCAGTAACCAAGCACAAACTAAACTCTCCAATTTCAGTCAGATTTTAGAGATTAAACATTCACTATGGCTTATCGCTGACTATGATGATTTTGAAGTTGCATTGGGCTTTCTGCTGTTTACATGTAGGTGCTAAAATCTCACAAGGCAGTAGCAGAGTTAGAGAGAAATATCCCTCACTGACCAACATTGTGCAGCAACACCTCCCTACCAGAGATACCTGCACTCAGTAGTGTGGGAATCAAGTATTGTTTCTGCATTAGAATTGGATAATATTATTTTTACTTCATGATCTCCGCTATCATAGTTCTTTTCAGGAGTCCTGCTTAACTTGGGGAAGATCTCTGATAGTTTACATCACTTATCCTCTAGACGAACCTTCCCAGGAACGCACACTCTGTATAGTGGTGTATATACGTATATTTTATCGTACACACTGCAAGAATATCCTGCACGAGATCAAACCAGAGAACTAGTCATGGATGCCCGAGGAAACGCCTGAAGAGGCATCGGAAGGCCTGGCATCATCACCCCCAGTGCTCTTTGTCCAACGAAGACTTTAAAGAAAATCACCATATCAATACGACAAGGAGAGCACCGAGTCATCTTGGAAACAACAGGATGGCTGCTGACTGACACCAGAGAACAAACAGATTAACAAGTAAATAGCAGACCTAAACCTTCTGATAAGATTATGAACCTGGAGAACCCAGCCAGTGGGGAAACGAGGGGGGGGAGGCAAGGGGGAGCAAACAGGGTATAAAGGCTGTCATGTGGCGTCCACAGGCGCGCTGCTGCTTGCGGGACGGCCGCCATTGCAATCGTGCATAAATTCTGCTTTTATCAGAGATACCATCCTGACAAAAATTACTTGGATATTTCCAATAGTAGTCTGCAAGTACAAGAAATCAAAAGAAAACGCTCAGACCACACGTTCTGCTCACAAAAAAAGTGAGATTGCTTCGGGCAGGTTCATGGCTATACCAAACAAAGTGCTTGCAGGTAGGCCAAGAGTCTAAGCAAAAAAGAAAAACTGGACTTACCCCAGTAATGACAGGGTTGTCTGGCCACACAGCAACTCACACAACAGCTTAGGTCCAAGAAAAGCTCTCCCTTTAGCTGTCGGCCCTTATGTGAACCCAGGGCGTTCTACTCCTTCTGCTCACATGGAGAACACAGGTGCAAACAATTTGGCTGTGCTCCCTGGGCCCGCCACAGCCTTTCACCAGGTGCTCAGTCACCAGTTCAAGGCACGGCCTAACAGTTCCCCTGCACCATGCATTTAAACGCAGCTGAGCTTGCTTGAAGCAAATTAGGGAGCGCTTAGTGCTGCCGAGGTCTGCCTCTCAGGCCTTAGGCAGCTCAAGACTAGGAGAAGCCACCAGCTTAGAGCCACAAAGGAACAAGCCTTGAGGCATGGTTTGATGTCTGTATATGTGTGTCTGAATAAGGCTTTTGGAAGAGCTTGTTAAGGATCCAGGATAGTTCCTCAAATGGCATTCTGGCCTTTGAGTTATCTACCCACACACACGTTTGTACTGGCAAGTCACAGGTGAAAATAATTTGTATTGAGTGGCAGCAAAACCTTGCCAAAAAGGTCAAATCAGTTGATAAAGATAGCTGTAGAGTAGGGCTCAGGATAGAAGGAGTCTTGAAATATTGATGGAGTGTAATGTGCTCAGTGGAAGATGATTTTTGTTGTTGATTGAAGCAAAAATATGAAAGGAAGATTCAAGATATCTGAAAAAAGAATCTGGTCCTTCCTTGATGATGCAATAAAATAAGGTAAGCATATGGATTAATTCAATCCACTTAGTAAATTCTTAATGTACTTAATGTTAAACAATTTTGTATAATAAATGTATGTTATTATTAAAATTGAAATAACTTCAATATATGCCTCCTATTTCCGTATTAAAGATTGTGTCCTGTCAGTTCTTGTTATCACACACCAGAAATAGTAACACACCTTCCCTGTGTTGGTTTATAAGTAAAAATGCATGTTTTTCTAACAACTCTTAAATGAAACGTGGTTTAAACTTTTTAGGTCAATTCTAGAAAGCTGGTGTTTGATGCATCCTTCTCCTGAAAGCAGGAATTAAGTAGGGCAACTTCAACTACAGAACATGTCAGATTGTGAATGAATTTGAATATAGAAGGAAGAGTAAATTAAATCATGGCTATGTTTGTGGCACAAGGTCTAAATTAGACTAAATTAGGCTTAATGCAGTAGTTTAGCCCTGATTAATTCCGAGAGCTCTTTCTTTTCAAATATAGTTAATAAGAACTGCCCATGAAGTGGACATAAAGCAAGTGTAGCCATTAAATAAAATATATGCTCCATGCATGTATTTTGTTTTGTATTTTCACTTTTCTTGTCCCGGTAAGTAAATGTCGGTTGATGATATAGTTAAGTTATTTTGAAAGCAGGATGTGAAATCCAATGTGAAATGAATTGGCAATAAGAACTTGCACTTACAAGAATTATTTGTTCTGTACAAAGGTCCTAGTAACTTTTTTTTTTAATATCCTGTTTTTTAATTGAATTTAGATCCTGAAATACTAAAAAGATGAATGGTTTATTAAGATGCTGTCATATTTTAACACAGAGTACTGAGAGTTTACATTTATCTTAAAGTATACTTTTGAATATGGAAGCATAAGTGATATTGCAGTTTATTCTTGTCTTCTGAAATTGCTCGTTGGTCCAAGGTTGTCAAGGTCAGTGAGAACTGTGCCCAAGTCTGAGATTAGGAAGCAGGAAGAAAATGATAGAGAGAGAAATCTGAGTTGACAGAAAAACATGGGAAGATCTAATGACAGAAGGGCTGAAGTGTGCATGAAACAGGAACTAACATCATTATGCAAAAAGCAGCCTTTTAAGCAGCTTTTTCTATGGGTTGAAAAACTACTAGAGATAATTAGTAAAGATCTGATCTAAGTTTTCTTGGTCTAAAATCATACTCATGTTACTGTAGCAAGTTTGAAGTCTGATCAGTTTTCAGCCAGTAGTCCCTGGCTAGTAAACAGTGAGCAAAACCCTTATCTAAGTGAAAAGCCAACGACTCCTACTATGGACCTGATCCTAGTTTGGCTGAACAAAGTTCTTGGCACTTTTCAGGGCTCAGAAACCAAAAAACAGAAGGTAGAAAAGCATGCAAAATACGATTTTTTTAAAATCAAAATTCTACAACTATTGCAACAAAAGGAGAACGAGAAATAACAACAAAAAGAATTGAAGGAAAAAGGCAAAGCACAACCTACGAAAACATATTTCCCCCTTTTTTTTTTTTATCACAGTTGTGATGGCAGCTCAAGCTGCCCCAGAAGTAGGTGAAATAAACATATGTACTCCAGCTTTATGCCTTATCTCCATTAAAAATATTACTGCTGATAACTATATTGCACTTATTAGAAGAAAAAAAAGCAGGCCTCTTAATTTTTCTATTCTGCTCTGTTCATTGTTTTTTCTTTCCATTTCTCACATCTCCTAGGCTATTTATTGACTCATTTTTCTCTAGTTTGCACCATTATTTTTTCTTTATAAGTTCCAGATTGGCTTCTTGTGGCACTCCTGGTTTATGTTTTCTCTATTGCTTGTTTCTAGAAGTGCACAATTGAGCAGACCCTAATGGCTATTTTTTTTTTTCCAATTCTTCTACTATTGCATAAGTGTTCCCTTCTCTTGTCTCTGACTAAGTTTTACTGGCCCAGTGAGCCTCACCTAGAGTCTCTGCCCACCTTCACTTTGTGGGCACAGAGGCTTTCTAAAACTCAGCCTAACACCCTCAATTTATTTTCTAGCTATACTGTAGGAATGCTGGTATTTAGCTCAGCCCCATGTACACCCAATCATAGATGATCCTGATCTGTAGGCTGGCTCTCCAGCCTGATCTCGGACCTTCCCTTTGATGATAGATCTGCTCAGTAGTTATTAGACTGGATTCTGTCCCCGACTCGCTGGTTGGCTTCAGCTTGATCTCAGACCTCCCTCATGCTCAGGACTCATAATTCCAGGACTATGGTCAAGACTATGATTTCTGGACCTGCTGTGTTTCTGTCTGGGATGAGTACTACAAAGTCAAGAGGGCTTTTCCCCAGTAGGTCCCTCCTCTCTGGCTTTGAGAGGACAAACGGTCCTTGCTTCTCTGTTACACCTGATGTGGGAATTTGAGAATATCTCTTACTTTTTCCAAATCCAGCTTTATCCTAGAAATTATGGAAACTCTTAAGTGTATGTGTGTATATACATACACATCTACACAATATATGTTTATATATATTGTTTTCTGACTAATAACTATCCTTGGGATGTAACGAATTGAAAAAATAAGCAGATGTGAAACAAACTTGCTCTGCTAACGTAAGGAAATCCTGCTTTATATACTCAAGAGTGTTAGAACATGTGAAACCATATCTTTCAGTTACAAGCATCTGAGACAACAAAGGCAAGACTGAAAAAAGGAAGTCTCTGTACCTGAGTGAACTAGGAACCTGCTATATTCTGCTGTTACCTTTTATTGCCTTTACCCTGAAAGTTGTGTCCTGTAGCACGTGCTATGAGCTACTGTGTGTGTCTTTCACATCTTATTCTTACTGTCCACAATGTATTTGCTATAAGTAGAGATGCCTTGTGATCTCCAACCCAATGTAGATGATGGCAAAGACAGACTTGACAGATGAAGACTGAGGTTAGCCTTTTTTTTTCTGACAAATGAAGAACACGGACTGACAGCCGAATGAGAAAACCATTCTGGTGTCCTCTTAAAATTGATGAACCTGTCAGTAATCTTCTTGGTCAAATAAGAATTATCAATGAGTCTGAACAGATAGCCTACTGAAGTTTAATAAATAAACTAATAGCAAGAGGGAAGAGCTAGTGTCATTCTAATGCATGAGAAAGAGCTTGTAGAGGTCAGCATTTTGTATAGCACCAAGTGCCAAAATAAGAAGCATGCTCAATTTTTAAAATCCAGCTGTAACTTCAGAAGCTACTGAACCCATTTTAAGAACTTGCTGATTGTTTTCTAAAGGAGGTGTATTCAGTGGTGGGAGGCAAATCACTTGGCATAACTTCCAGCAAGTTTGTGACAAAAGGCAAACAAAACTGAAGTAACACAGCTTTGGCAGAAGTCCTTTCATCCTGGCCTACATGATATCCTTGGAAGGGTGCAAGGAATGGTCTGATGGGGGTTATTCAAAGTTATACAAAGTAATTAATTGGAAAGAAAAAAAAAAAAAAAGTGCTCATTGCTGTCCTGTAGAGATGCATATTTACCAGTTTATCCCAGAAAAGACAGAGTACTTAAATGGCCTCAACAGAATTGAATGTTGATAATGTTAAGTATGATGTCCCCAGTAAAACCCCTTTCAAGCCAAGATATCACAAGTAATCCTTAATACTCTGAGCAGTAGTTGTTAAAAGCTGTGACTCTGAACTAACGAACACAGTAGGCATTTCCTCTGTCAGAGGGTGCAAACTCGCATATTAATAGGGAACTTAGTATAATAGCTACTTTTCAGCTGAAGGAAAAGGGATTTCCCTCCATAACTCCATCAGTTGTCTGCCTGGTTTCCAGCTCAGCTGCTCTGCATCAGCCTGGAACAAAAGATTTGCTTGCAAGTGCACATATTAGCCTGATTAATGTTAATTCAGATTGGTATGTATAACTGTTTCCAGATCTACCATAATGCCAATAATTTTAGAGGAAAAAGAATCATGATGCATGTCATGTTTTTATTAGTATTTAGATGTTTAAAATTCCTGTCAATTGCATCAAATTGCAATCAACTAGCAAACACAATTCATTCAATGTCATACAGTATCAAGAATGTATAACAAGTTAAAGATATGATGGCTACTATAATAAAATATATTAAAATAAGTTCTTGATAACAACTGGCAAAAAAATACAAAAATACTAGCATATCTATCTATCTATGTAGGATCATAACAGTTCATGTTGGTCAACTAGTCCAAAATATTTCATTTTAGAGTTGACATTTTTTCAATCCAAAAGGCAGTTCTAATTTATTTTTTTTTTTCTGTCACAGCTTTGGAACTCTAACATTATTTATTTGTGAAAAATCTCCTTTCACAAATGCAGTAAATTGTACTATCAAAACCCTCAGAACCTGTGTTTGCATCACATTTGTGTAATAGAAAATATAGCAATATGACTGCACTTGGTTTACCCAGCAATAAATAACCAGGAGATCATTTCTGCAAAGGCACAGCGTAAAGCAATAAGCATGTCTGTCATCTCTGAAGATTTCCCAGACATCTCAAAGTGCTACTTATTGCTCAGACTTCATCTTAATTTTCAGAGTCAATATAAAATGGATGTATGTGATATACGTTATCAATGGATAAAATGGTCAGGTTCTGTGAAAATGTCCACAGTCTGTGAAGTTGTCAGTGAACTCCCAACAGCTTGGGCATGACTCATGGACTTAATGATTTCCAGTTGAAACAAAAAAAAAGTCTTATTAAACGTCAGAGCATCTCATATATGTTGAAACAGTAAATACATTTATATCCCAATTCATATAGGATTATACTATTATAACCATCTCCTTATTGGCCTGAAATCAATTTTCTAGCTTTTGTTACTAAAAACAGCATCTGCATGCTTTGCTAGTGAGACAGAAAGACAAGTAATGTCTCCTTCATAGAGGCCAATAACACACCATTCAATCAGCACTCGGTGATATGAAAAGAATTTCTTCATTGCACCCCTACCTAGGGGAAGATAGAGGTGCATGTCCTGCTGGCTCCAGCATGCTCTGGGGAACGTACCAAGCATGGGTGGAGATCTGCAGCCACCCCCAGCAGCTCATGAAGAAGTAGGAACAGGGAAGCAGATCATTCTTTGGCTGGATCTGCCCTACGTCTGTGGCAGCACTGTTAGACATATAACTGGCAAGCTCCAGGTGACGTGGGTCATACCTCTCAGCAGTCTGAGGACATTCAGTACTTTACCCAACCCAAAGTTTTTATGTCTGCCTCCAAGATTACTCTGCTCCACTGCCAGCATATTTGATCTTGTAATGAACCAAGCACAAAGTTTGTCTTCCTCTGGATGGCTTGAGTGAAAGATGGAGAAAAGCTTCCCAGTGTTAGCTGCCTGCAGCAGCAGAAGCAAGTGAAGCAATATAACAATGTGTGAGCATGTTTTTATTTATGTCAGTTTATATGCTGTGACTGGTTCTCTCAATAATCTTTCTGACTTTGCTTTTTGAGCAATTTAGATAATTATTGATAATGTATGTATACTAACTTCTGGAAAAAGGATTTATACAAGTGTTTTTTATATAATAAAAAACTACTGTTTTAAGCCTTGTCGTGATTTCCACCCATTTAAATGTTATGTTCAGACTACAAAATTGACTGCTCCTCAGCATGCAGATGACTTGAGTGCCAAGTTATGCTTGTAAATCAGATGTCAAATATGAATATCCTATGACACGGCAACTGAAATGTATGTTTAAAATAGATATGCTCACGTAAAAGTGTTTTGTGTTCAGGTGTTTCTGAATACCACCGGTGACAGTGCTTTTCAGAATCCAAGCCATTCATCAAAACCATTCATCAAAGGTGTTGTTCTGTCTTTTTGTCCTAGAGAAGTGAAACTGAAAATCATCATCTGTACAACTTTGGCAAAGTCAAAGGGGCCAACACCATAATCATAGAATCACTGAAGGGGCCCATAAGGATCACAGAATCACAGAACTGCAGGGGTTGGAAGAGACCTCAAGAGATCGATTCCAACCCCCCTGCTAAAGCAGGTTCCCTACAATAGGGCGCATAGGTAGGTGTCCAGACGGGTCTTGAATATCTCCAATAGAAGGAAACTTCACAACCTCTCTGGGCACCTGTTCCAGTGCTGCATAAAGAAGTTCTTCCTCGTGTTAGTATGGAACTTCCTATATTCAAGTTTTAGGTTATTTCTGCTTGTCCTATCACTATGCACCAGCAAGAGCCTGACCTCATCCATTTTCTTCCAACTGCTCTTTAGATATTTATAAACTTTTATCAGACACCGCCCCTCAGTATTCTTTTCTCCAGACTGAACAGACCCAGGTTACTCAGCCTTTCCTCATACGGAGAGATGCTCCAGGCCCTTTACAATGCTTGTGGCCCTTCAGTGGACTCCTAAGAAGATTTTTGTCTTTTTTGAACTGGGGAGCCCAGAACTGGACACAGTCTAAATGTGGCCTCATCAGGGCAGAGTGGAGCAGGAGGATCACTGTATACTGAAGGTATTTCTTTTGTACAGTAAATTAGTGTTCCTGCAACAGTGCAAAATGATCAAGGAAGCTTTCATAAATATTGGAAGCCAGTGAGAGCTCATGTAAATACATGTAAAGTGAGATGCAGTTTTTTGAAATTGAACTGAAATTAAAGAAAATATTTAATAACATAATGTATAAAACATTACCCCCACTTTAATGTATAAAACATCTCCTCGACTTATTTATTGCAGAAATCAAGGTTTCCAGCAGCACAGAGTTTATTTCCAATCTTTGCTCCCCTTTGTGTGGCTATGCATCATTTTGTACACATTTGATTTAAATAAAGAGACAAGATCCTAATCTGTGAACTCCTGGGTTTAGTCACAAGACTGCTGAACAGTTTGGTTCAGAAGGAAGGGGAAAAAGAACTGGAGAAGGAAGCTGCTGGCTGAGCCCACACTGAAACAGAAGGGCTCTTCCTCTGAGTTCTGTGAGAACAGAGAGACACGCGGGGAGCTCCTTCCTCTTGTTTTATTTCTGCTTCACATGAGCGATTCAGAAAGCTCATTATTCCTTCAGATCCTCTGCTGTAGCTGTGTGGGAAGCAATTCTTTCTTCGGAGGAGGAAAAAGGGTTGAAATACAGAATAATGAAGTTGTTGTTTGGTCCTCAGTATGCCTTTTTCTGCCTAATGAATGATTCATTTAACGAGGAGGCTCCAGCCCCAGCCAGCAGTTGGGTTCCAGGCAATTGGCCTGTTCCTGTGCCTCCGCCAGCACCGAGCTGGTCTCCTGCCCCTGCTAAGCAGCAGGCAGCCTAGGGCCATCAGGGCATGCTCAGGTGGGCCGCCTGCAGCCTGCCCGTGAGGCTCCCACACTCCAGCACTCCTCCCTGCTGGTGCCAGGGATTTAAGTGGTACTTATGTCCAGCCATTAGGTAGCCCTGCACTCATTGCTCTTTCTCAGGAAGCCTGTGTTGGCTGCCAGGTGCCACCTAACACTGCTCATTTTGGTGATTCCCTTCCTCAGCATCAGTGTGCATGGTGGAGAAGATCCTTCTGCTATTTACTACACATGCTCCTGCTTGTCTCAATGTAACAGTGCTGTCGAAGCACAGCTTGTGTACCAGTTGCATGTTGTGGATCCAACAGCTTGGCCTGCATTTGCTCTCACCGCTTATGGGACAGCGCCAATTCAAAACCACAAGTCACAAACAGACATGTTTGCTCACCATTGTTAATAGCTCTGTGGATAGAAATAAAATACTTTTTTAAAGCCTGTTTGTTCACCTGCCTTTAGATTCTCCATGTGCTTTTCCCATCACTCTCAATTTAGATAAAAATTGTAGAAAGGTTTCTAAAGGTGTTGTAGTTACATGTTCAAAAGCAACTTTGCTGGATGTCTTTTTAGTTACAGATGTATTTCTGGAGATGATAAGATTGGTAAAAGCTTGCTTCTGTAGCATCTCAATGTTGGCTGGATTTGGCCAGCTGTTTCAGGCAGGTGTGACCCTCCGAGACAAGAAAACCATAGAATGGTTTGGATCGGAAGGAATCTCTAAGATCATACAGTCCCAACTCCTTGCCATGGGCAAGGCTGCCACTCACCAGCTCAGGCACCTCAAGGTCCCATCCAACCTGGCCAAAATGTTTCCAGGGATGGGGCATCCACAGCTCCTCTGGGCAGGCTGTGTCAGTGCCTCACCTCCCTCTGAGTAAAGAATAGCAAGCAGCTTCCATTTGGATCACACACCAACGCCGTTCTGCTGCTGCTCCCGTGTACCACGCTGCTTTATTAATGGAAGGCCTTGCACAGTTTCGCTACTTTTAATTAAAGTCCGGTTCTCAGTCCCCCGGCTCGCTGCTGCTGCTTTCCTCAACGATGTCAAGCGAAGATTACGCGTCCTCAGCCCTCATAACGCCCTCTGCCCACGCCCTGCTGCCACCCCGAGCTCCCGTGCCCCAAGTCCGGGGGGCTCCGCAACCCGCCGGGAAATCCCGGCTTCCACCGCCGGCTCCGCTCCGTCCCCGTGGAGCCCCCGCCCGCGGGCGCGGCTCCGGCCGCTCCGCTCCGCCCCCGCC